>NW_028185073.1:2178159-2202929 GCF_003343005.1 Rhea americana | reverse complement strand
ATAACTAATTTAGGAACCTGACTTTGACCAAAGCTTGTGATAAAAACAATTATCTTCAACTTTAAACAAAATAAAGCAAAACAAAACAAAACAAAACTTCAGATGTCCCTGTGCCTTTTGTATAACAGCTATTGAAGCAAGACCATACCTGGGAAGTAGTTTTAGTTAATTACTGCCATGATCACACAAATAGACTGCTGTTAAATTGTTTGTGAGTATTTTGGCACTGTGGTGTGACAGAACCTGTGCAAGAATGAGGATCACTCATTCATCCTGCAGCTGCTCTCCTGACTCCAAACTTTTCATGGCAGCCATTGAAAGAGTTTATTTTAAGAAGGACTGAGAGTCATTTTGGTTCATTGGGGAAAGGAGAAGTTATGAGAAAGAAATGGTATAGCTGTGCAGAGTGATGTATGGAGTGATAATGGCGGAGTGAGTATATTTTTAATGCTAAGACTGCAGAGGAACATATTGCTGTGACCATAGTTGGACCACCTATCTTCAGAGGAGTGAATGTTACGTAAGATATAAGGAGACGTAAGCTGCTGAAAAAAGAGGATGTTTGCTGCTTGTGGTGGGGATGTGCCTTCTCTGGCTGTCCAAGTTACTCCTCTTGTCTCAGCAGAGAGGAGAGACGACATGGACCATCCAGGAAGAGAGAAGATCACACACCACAGATCTTGCACTTTGTTGGAAATACTGGCCAATGTGACAATTTTTGCCCACGAATTTTTGATAAGAAACCCATAACTTCAACTATACAGGCTGGTAAGATTACTGAGGTATATTGGATGATGTGGCTGGATTATTACAGACCATCTACAAGAGACAGCTGTGGGTATCAGACCAGCAGCTGAGTTGTGTTATATGCAAGCAGCAAATTTCAATTACATGTGTACATTATCTTCCCTTTTCATCCAATACATAGCCAGTACAGAAGCTATTAATTTTTTCAGTGAGAAATGTTTTCTCTCTTTCCACATCTTTATTTCAGTTATGGCAGTATGAAAAAGGATCAAGAAGCACAAGAAAAGCAGTATAATGTAAATGACCATCTTGGAAGGTTAATCTTTTGCCTCTTTGTGCTGATTTTGTGTCTTCCTGAGCCCTTTGTAACCTTAAAATGGAATTAGTCTCTAAAAGTTTTTTCAGCACACAGCAAGGTAAAGGGCTTTTTGCCATTACAAAACCATATTTATTTTAATCTGCATAAAATACTTGTATCTTTAACACCACTAATTGCATGATCTCTGGTAATTTGCCAGCATAATGCTATTTGTCACTTCTGATCAGTGCTTTACTGCAGAACAACTCATTCACATACTTACAGAGGAAACAACATATAAAATTGATTACAACAGATTTATCTGTTTGGGAAATATTAAAATCTATAGATATAGGAAATAAAATAATAATATAACAAACAAATAATGTAATCCATTTGAATTTATCCAAGACAATGCAACATTAAATGCATAATAACTGAACGTCCTTATTTGCTGATGTATTTTTTGAATGCATTCTAGTACTATTCCTCAAATTGAGATTTGATGTAGATAAATCAAATTCCACACATTTCCCAATTTTATATTTTGTTTTTGTATATTTTTATTTCATTTTTATATTTGTGTAGTAATAATATTTAACTAAATGGAACACAGCTGAGGTAACTGTCCACTAACATATCCAATAGGTACCCAGCTAGTTACCTCTTAAGTGCATAGGAATGATCATCTGTGATATTTGTTCTAAACTTTGCAATATTTCAGGAAAATTTCTACAATCAGATAGCCACTGATGGCAAAGTTTGATGTGCTGTGAGAACATGGAACAATTTTTCATGTTTTCAATTAGCTTTGCCTGGTTCCAACTATTTTTTGGTAGAAGCCTGAGTGATAAAGAATATTCTGACTTCATAACAACCTGGAGTTATAAATGAGTGATTTTATTTATTTAATTACTTTTAGGTTAAAATGATCTCCTGTACTGCAAACAATCATAGAATCATAGAATTGGTGAGGTTGGAAGGGACCTCTGGAGATCATCTAGTCCAACCTCCCTGCTCAGCAGGGTCACCTAGAGCATGTCAGACAGGGTTGCATCCAGGTGGGCCTTGAAGATCTCCAGAGAAGGAGACTCCACARCCTYTCTGGGCAACCTGKKCCAGTGCTCCGTCACTCTCACAGGGAAGAAATTCCCCCTCACGCTCAGGCAGAACTTCCTGTGCTTCARTTTCTGCCCATTGCCTCTTGTCCTGTCACACGGGACAACTGAAAAGAGTTTGTCCCCGTCCCCTTGACACCCTCCCTTCAGGTACTTGTACACATTGATCAGATCCCCCCTCAGGCTTCTCTTCCCCAGGCTGAASAGGCCCAGCTCTCGCAGCCGTTCCTCACAGSGCAGGTGCTCCAGCCCTCTGRTCAYCTTYGTAGCCCTACGCTGGACTCTCTSCAGTAGCTCCATGTCTCTCTTGTCCTGGGGAGCTGGACACAGTATTYGAGAGGAGGCCTCCCCAGGGCTGAGGAGAGGATCACCTCCCTTGACCTGCTGGCAACAATGTGACAGATTCAAAATAGGAGTGGTCATCTCTTATACCTCTTGTGGATGCTTCCTTATAAACAGTGACAAGRCAGATTTATGAGGGTGTAACCTAGGCTTGTGGGGAAGCTGACAAGTGAGGAAGAGTTTACAGAGCAGGACAGGGGCATTCCCTCAACCTGCTGCACTGTGCACACAGCTGAAAGGCAGAAGGTGAGCAGGAGAGAAGAGCCTGTAATATGGAGTTTCTGTCTCTGTGAAGTCACCATCAAGGTAATTTTTACAGCATTTTAATGCCAGCGACATCTGATTTAAAGAGAACAGAATTTCCTTTTTTTTTCAATTAGAAGTGTTTTTTCATATTTTCTAACAGCAGAAGCAGCAGATCTAATGTCTCTTTAAGGTGAGATCAACTGCAACACTATGTTCCACCATTAAATCTCAAGGTACGCGTCCCATGGCAGGTATTTTCTTGCAGTTACAYGAGGGCCTTACAGGACTCCCCTTTGCTATGGTGTGAGAGCAAGGCTCATTGATAAATAAGGAGGCAGAAATTCTTATCTACATGTATTGGCTTTGTTATATTCCTAATAGGTTCAATTGCTTGAGCCACCTTCTCTTTTCCCCCTAAATCTTCAGCACAGTCAAATCTGATTTTGACACCCTTTTGCGCAACGATTGGTCTGGGATTGAGAGCAAAGGCCTGCTGGAAATCACTTTCCTTCTCACTAGTTCCCCTTGGTGTTTCCACTTTGCTTTGTGAAGGGAGGGGAAAGTATAGCAAATTATCTGCTGTATTTTCAGACTATGTCTCATTTGGGCTCCCAGCAGCTCTGCGACACTGCAGCAAACAGGATCTACCATTCCCGTGCACAGCGGGAGGGGGCCGACTGTGTGCAAGCTCTCGTGCACCGTCACGTTGCAAACGGGCTGAGCCCGGTGCTTGGTTTCTGAGTGGGGGGATGCCACTGATGATCTGCAKTCGCAGCGACTGAGCCAGCATTGCTCCAAGGGCTTCCTCCTTGCCCTGCCTACATCCTGCTGCACCAATCCTCTGAGCCTATTTCTGATCCCTCCTCAAATTTCAGTTCTTCCATGAGATGTATTAGGAGTATTAGTAAAATTCTCTGTTACTTTCACAGGCCATAAAAACAGGTAGGTGTTCTCCATTCAGCTGAACAARATGATTTCACTTGAATGAAGGGGCTACAGAAATACAATTTCTATTTCTATATATCAATACAAGCAACTACCWGTTTCCGACCCAAGTTGAAGAATTGAGAGTAAATCCTTTAATGTAGCTCCGTACTTTTATTATTTATTCTCTCAGCCTTTATATATATACATATATAATCCTTCCTTATAGCGTGATAAATGTAGGATTATAACCCCTTTGACRCAGGCAGTGCCACCTTTTTGCTTGAGAAGAATCTTGCAGCCGAGGGAGTACTCRTGAAATAAGTTAAGTGATCCACACAAAACAGAATCGGGACTTTATGTTTAAGGATTCCCATRTGAAACAAAAGAGGACTATAGACAGTGGTGGGTCTTTTCCAACAAGTGGAGGAAGTTTTGTCTTAAATGAGGAGAACTTAGTGAGAGTGAACTTAGAAATACCAGTCAGCATGGCAAAGACTAAGCATTAGGCCTGATGAGATTGYGCTCTGAAGAGATGTGTGTGGGGAAGATTTTATTTGTTGTGATTTAGTCATTGTTTAAGCATCTGCCTAATCTTTTAAGTTTTTTGCCTTATAGAATAACGAGTTCTTAAAAGAACGATAAAGGGGAAATGGATGGATAATAAAAAAGCTTCCTCACATTTCTGTATTTAAACTGCAAACTGCTCAGAAAACATCACATTTTAATTGGACTGGAAAACACCTGACTGTCCTATAAAAGTAAGTGAATTTCTACTGTTGCACTTGATGTAACAAACCAGCCCTCCCTGTACAGTTTTCAATTCGCTAACAATGACAGTAGTTAAACACCCCACCCCAGATGCACGTGGATATGTGCAAACCTGTTCACTTCATCTTTAATGGAAACTCTGAAACAAACCACTTGGCACTAAGAAGCTTTGCTAAGCTCCCAAACTGACTCTTGAATTAGCACTGCTGACCCTGTTGTACTTAGCTGCTTGCATACTAACTAGGTGATCAATTTTCTTTTATTTTAATGCTTAAAAATGTGTTGTCCTGCTGCAGTGTACTCTTGTTCTTAGTCTTTCATGAATAATTAGCAATCAAAATGGAAAGGTAGCTGTTTTTTCAAAGTAACTTCCCCAACTCTCATTAATCATCTGTGATTAGCTGCAAAATCTCGAGGGCTACCATTATTCTTTGAAGTTCCACTTAGTATCATTTGGCTAGTCCTTAGCAGCTGAGCATGGCAGTGACAGGATTGACATGGCCATTTTAAAACCACTTGGTCTGCTTTTTGTACCACTTTCATTCACAGTGTGTACATACATATGCATGCACATACGTGCATGCAATCTTACTACATTTCTGAAATTCARGATGCAAGAGCTTACATAGAAGACACTGCTGCAAAAACAATTTTCTCTTGTCACTTTATATATTCAAAGTGCTGTAGAGATATTAACTAACTGATCTCCACAACACCTTTGCAAGATAGGTAATACGGTATTMTTATTATGATATTGGGGAAAGTCAGATGTGCAAGCCCTGATCTTGTGACAGTGCTGAGCATCATCAGTTGTTCTGGACTGCAGAGGGGATTAAGAGAGGGTGTCACTTCTGGGAAGTATTTTGTAGTTCAGCAGATCATCCTCCAAGTGGCTATTACAAGGTTATATTTAAAAAAGAAATACTCACCATCCTGAAGCTCTTGTTAAGAACAGTAGATACCTCCAATTGCTCTGCACAGTTGGGTATTTCAGTTAGACCCTAAAACACTACCAAACTCTTTTGAAGATATTAAGACATCAGCAATTAACCTGGAATGTCGAAGTGGGAACGCGTAAGTTCCCATCCCTGTCATGCTWTGCTCACCAAGCAGCAGTGAACACTCCTCAGTTCCCCTTCAAAGCTCCCCCTACCTCTGTGCCAAAAACAGACCTGTGAAGAAGAGGCCTAGATMCAGGACTGATTTGGGGAAAATTCATTCTTGTTTTCTGCACTGGGAAATAATTCTAATTGCATTGCTCAGAGGGAGCAGAAACATGATTTAAGGTTTCATATAATGAGAAGTGGGAGAATCACACTTTAAAGAACATCAGGTTTATTTATTTATCTATTGARCATATTGCTACCTCAGACTAGTTCAAACTTAAATTTAAAATATTAATTGAGCTATAAATAATAACAGATTAAAAGCAGTGATTGAGATATAATGACTTTGGTATCCATGTGCACTGACATAGTGTACACACTCTGTGCATACATTGCTTTCCTCCTAGATTTGTACAGCCTGAATGGAGTCTTCACTTCTATAAGATTAAAGTTCAGATATTCTTCCTCATGCTATATGCATGTAGTTCCAAAATTTATAGTTAATCCTAGATTTGGATTGCTGGAGAATGTCCGTGCTGTTGAATCACCTCTGGAAATACAAGCAGATTGCTATCTTTTGTTTAAAGAGTCTCTATAGAGAAAATGTCACAAGCACACACTCTATGATAATAATTTCCCACACTTACTGGCTCCAGATTTAAAAAATAATACTTCTTGCATTAAAAAGGATGGAAAATCTAAGCAGTGACTAGGGCGATCAACAGAGAGCTGAAGGTTTTGGTTGCACAAACTCATCTTGTCTACTTTTTCTAGCCTTATCTAACAAAAGTTGTTACCCAACCCTGTTTTGCTAAATTTGTTTTACCAGAACTCTTTCTTGGTCAAGTTGTTCTTCTGACCACCTAACATTTTATTATTGTTATTTATATGCAAAGTAAACAATATTTTTATATATATATATATATATTGTGATTAGCATCCCAGAGAGTCCTAAGATCACAGAATCACAGAATAAATGAGGCTGGCAGGCACCTCTGGAGATCATCTGGTCCAGTTCCCTACTCAAGCAGGGTCTGCTACAGCAGGTTGCCAAGGACTGTGTCTGGTTGGAGTCTAAATATCTTCAAGGATGGAGAATCCACAGCTTCTTTGGGATACTTGTCCCACTGTTCAACCAACCTCACAATAAAGAAGTATTTTTTCTTTTCAAGCAGAATTTCCTGTGYTTCAGTTTGTAATGATTGACTCACTTGGCACCACTGAGAAGAGTCTTGCTCTATCTGCTTTACACCCTCCTCTCAGATATTCATATACATGTATATAATCCCTGGAGCCTCCTCTTCTCAGGCTGAAGAGTCCCAGTCCTCTCAGCCTGTCCTCATATGATAGATTTCCCAGTTTCTTATTCAGCAATGTGGTCCTTCGCTCACCCCAACAGGTCCATATCTCCCTGGTACAGTGGAGCCTGGCACAGGACCCAGCACTCCTCCAGGTGTGTCCCACCAGTGCTAAGCAGAGAGGAAGGATCACCTCCCTCCACCTGCTGGCAACACTGTGCCTGATGCAGCTCAGGAAGGGCTCAGCCTGGGAACCTCAGGGCTTTTGCTGCTGAGTTGTTCAGCAGCTGGTTGGCCTTCAGCCCGTGCTGGTGCATGGGGTTATTCCCCCCACAGCAGCAGGACTTTGCACTTCCCTTTGGAGACTGATGCTCAAAGATAACTGAATGGTATACACAAATAAGTATATACCACCTCTCTACTTTCTCTAGGAAGGTGTTCTTTTTGCACCAACAGACACACGTGTCCTTCACAAAGAATAAAAAAGCCTACCAACAATGAAATGAAAACAAAAAGTGAAGAAGCCAGCATGTAATCCCTACAGTACAAATCTGTCCTGAGTACAGAAATAGCTCTACTTCTCTTTCTCTCTCTCTCTCTCTCACACACACACACAAAATAAAAAGTTAGTTTTTCCTTTCCAAGTCTGGTCTATTCCAGGCACTCTTTTGGAGAGATGCAATGAGCCCACAGACTAATCTAATGCAGAGCTGTTGGTAGCTAGCTGACGTTTGCACACAGGGCATGTTTTAATTTTGTAGACATTATTCCTGAAAGGGCAGTATTGGGGAGCAGCAAGATGGCATTTGCAGTAACTTAAATGTGAAATAAAATTGTTATATTTTGAGTCCTTTGCCCATACTGCATTTTCAAAGTGCAGGCATTATCCATACTAAGTATAACTGTAAATACACTTACAGAAGATCTTCAAGTGAAAAAGACTAAGAGAAGGCTGTAATTCTACGAAGYACAGGATGAACTCTGACAAAAAATAGGACGTTTTCTTAAATAAGCCTGCTCTGTTCCATGTAAGAATAAATCTTGCCAATTAATAATAGTGCTAAAATTTGATAATCTGAATCAGAGTTATTTTATTTTCTATTTGTAGAGAAAGAATTTTTCTTTTTTCTTTTTCCTTTTCTTTTTTGATGCACAGTTGAATGCACACAACTGCTAAGTGCCAATGCCAAATGAAGAGATTTAGATGCAAAGTTTGGGGGATTTTCCTTTTCAGAGAGTTTTAATGAGACTATTTGGTTATAAGGAAATATGTATCTGCAAGCTTTCCRTAACTGTTAGGGAAGCCAACACTTGCACTGCAATTGAAATATAGAGCACGCTTCCACTAAATCTAGAGAAAAAAAGATTAAGGGGTGGTAACTATAAATAATTTTGGCACTCACATTTTAGTTGCCTACCCTTATGAAAAAAAGAAAGAAAAGGGGGGGGGTGGGGAAAAAAAAAAAAAAAACCTCAAATGTGTTGGCTCCACAGCCGGCCAGTGGCCAGTGAAGGCATTTGGGCACCTGAGATCTGAAAAGAGTTTTTGAAAAGATCTGCCAAAATCTCATTTTCTTTGAGGCTGTGTATAGTTTCACAGRTGTGTATCCTCTGATGTCTAACAGTCTGGAAAGTCTAATAGAGCTAAAACATTTGTAAATTCTCTCCTATGTAGTTTTTCTGGTGCCTAATATAACCAGGATGGATGCTACAGCTTTTCTCTAGGCATTAATGAGCTGTCTCTCATGTTATTTTCTGAATATGTTTATGAAACTTGTAATGCTTAAGGCTTTGGGACTGCTACTGTTTCAGTGTGAGAAAGAGTTAACAAGCAGGTCCCAATGTTACTGCAGAAAATTGCTGGGGAAAGGTACAAAGACATAGCTTGGTTGCACAAACCTGCTTCTTTAATAAACTGTGTGGAAGAATGAACATCCAAAACATCATATTTATTTTGATTTCCAACTCAGTACAGACCACAATCTAAACTGCAGTTCTGCAGGCTAAGGGACAAAGGGGAAGAGCCTTGTCTTATATTGACATTACCCAAGCCTGGCTACAAGGGCAACTTTCAGAGCATCCTTTTGTCCTTATCAGAATGGAAAATGACCTGGCAACCAAGTAAGTGCTCTGCTCTCCTGTCCCTGTCCCCATAGGTGGATTAGCCACACTGCTCAGGTTCCCCCAGGGTCTCCACTCCCTCAGTCCCACCACCACATAGACAAGGCAGCTGAAATGGAAACATGATGCAGATATAATTCTCTGATGCCCATGAACAAAAAGGGACAGTTGACTTCTAGGAGATTTGGCCCTATTTGTTAATTTTACAGACATAAACCCACTCAGAGCAGGACTTGATCCTGTTAGAGTATCTTGGTGTCTTTTCTTCTCATCTTTTTTGCAAAAACTCACAGTGCAGGCAGGAGGGTCAGGCAAAACTGACCTCCATGTCTGACAAGATTCAGACTTACAGAGTCTGATCACCCTGTAGACAGTAGTTCTGTCTAGAAACACGCAAATCCAGCATTTCTACTGGCAAAAGTCTTGGCCACACTTTCCCTATTTGCTAAAACATCAGGATGGCACCGAGAAAAGGCGTATTCTTAATTCCCAGTAGTTAACTCTTGAAGACAGCTTCAGTCCAGAAAATACTTCAGGTGCATCTGCTATATTTGGGTATCTGTGACAATGACTTTGCTTTATTTCGTATTAAGATATTGGGCTAAAATACTAAAAGGGAAAAAAGAAATTGAAGAAAAATGGAGCAGTTTTCCTTTGAACTCATTAGAATGAAGCACTGAACATATTCAATATGATCTCTACTGACCCAAATCCATAAAATCTCCATCTTATTTAAACTAAAATTAGATAAAAATAATTTATGCATGGTTTTTCTCATAACATGCTTCTTTCCTCTCACACCAAGAAAAACTGAGTGAGTGGGGATTGAAACTTATTCAGAAATACTTGTTTGTAACCTCTGACTGATAACTGAATGCTGTCCRGTTCTGACACAGGTGAAACAAACCTGCTGGTTACAATCAGTGGCAATATCAATTACCCCCCACCAAAGTCTTACAAATCGAAAGGCCTATTTGTGGAAATAGAGTATCAAAAGTGTCATACCTTTACTAAGTGATGATGATGGTATTTAAAGAAAAATGGGCAAAATGTGAAAAAATTCTAATTAATCTTTTGAAGAGATATATTACTACCTGGGAAGGAACAGGGAATTCAGGCTGACCTTCCAAGCACATGCTTTCATTCATTCTCTGGAATGAATCTCTGGATATATACACAAAGGTCATAACCTCAGCAACCACCATTTCATTAAACTACCCAAAGGAGTTCATACTAGCTAATATGACTACCTGTATACGGACACTTCATGACTCTGAGCAGGSACTCAGGATCCTGGCTTGGATACACAGGTGGCACAAACTCCTATGCTGTTGTGAAGCACTTTTATGAGCCAAAATGTCATAAACCAGATGAATTAATGGAACATGACACTGTTACTCTCTTGTTTTAGATAGAAGTCATACTCCTTGAGATTCAAGGCACAATATGGCAGGATAAAAAAGTCTGAGTATTCCCTGAAAAAAATGTTATGTCTCTAGCCTGTCCTTCCCAATGGTTATATAGTACTTTCATCTTCTCTTGGTGAAAAGAAGGATATTTTATAAATCAGAAATAATATTMTATCTCTAATCTTGATTTGTCTTGACACCACCATTTAACTTCTCATCTTCCAATATGTGATGGATATATAAAAATATCTGGATCCCACTCTTCTTGAATGCTTGCTCAAATTTCTATTTGTTTTGGGTTTGGAATCTGTAGCCATAAGCCACATAACATGTCTCCAATCAACAGGAGACCCAGAATACTTTTAACTGGCCACAAAACTTATGCATCCCAAGATTTTTCTGCTGTACTCCTGTTTTCTAATGCTCCACTGAAATGCAATAGGGCCTAGACAGACAGGAAGGGAGGAAGAGGATTCAAAATGCACAGTACATAATGCTTCATGATTAAAAGGAACATTGGAGCTGACTTTAGGTGTTTAAAAGTGATACTGAGGCAACCCCAGTGCTTAGGTTCACAGAAAGAGTTAAAGAGTGTGAGGTAGGTACTCCTTCTTTTTGTTTTTCTTTCTTTTCTTTTCTTTTTTCTTTTTTCCTTTTTTTTTTTTTTTTTTTNAAAACAACAAAGGAATGAAAGAAGTGACAAAAACAAGAAAGGCGAGAAAGACAGGGAAGGAGAATAGTCTTCAAACATGAAAAAAATGCTGAATTAATATTTCTCAGCTTCTTTTTATCCCCTCAGAAGCCTCTATCATCTCCCCTTCTGCAGTGTAAGTGCTAAATTGGTGCTTATGGCCCATTTTTGTCTTTCTGTACACTATTAACAATTGTTTGTTGATCTAGGATCACACAAAGACATTCATTAGCTGAACTAAGCAAACACTTTGTTTTTTACTTCCCCCAAACAGTAGAACAATTTATTTCTGTTTAACTACCATGTATAGCTCTTGCAGTATTTACTAATAATGAATACCTATTCCCTCTGAAGTGGCATCGATCACAAATTTACACTGCTGCTAAACTGATTTGACATGACAAATGTCACAGACCAGTCTCAAAACCATTGCTTTTGCATGTGTACAGCTAAATCAATTTATAAGGCAATCCATACTACATGTGTAGAGAACAAATTATTAACACAGTATTATAACAAAGTCAATCCTTTCAAGAAGATTTAGTCTTGATGAGCACAAGTATGTAACTTATTAACTTAAAAGAGGTGCACTGACTTCTTTTCCTTCTTCCTCCTATRTTACTGCTTTCCTAATCCTACATCTCCACAGTGAAAGTCATGAAGACTAATTGATCCATTTTTAGTTTAAGAGAAAATGCCCCCAATTGATGTTTTAGCTGTCTTTTTAACAATATTAAATGGTTGGAAACTGTTGAAGTGAAAGACTTTTACTGCTTGCTGCAAGTGAATAGTGTAAACGGTATTGATCTGCTATGAGGGGTTTACAGTACAGAACCATTCAGTGCATTATTTAAAGTGTAAATACCTATTTGATTTTTTTTGGCTGTTGTCCAGACATTTGTAAGGTGGCTTTTCCGCCTTTGCAAAGCTTTCTTTAAAAATACAAACGGCATTTCAGCCTCTCCAACAGATGGAGTTGCTCCTGTTTTCCTCAGTAAAAGCTGAATCCTCTCCTACAGGGCCTGGGAAAGGGGGGCAACAGAGTGGGGGAGGAAGGTTTGTTGCTCCTGTAAGTGATGAAACTGAGAACTGAGCAAGAAGGAGAGGAAGTGAGAAAAGATTCACAGCTTCAAAGTTGGAGCCAGATGCCAGGAGGCAAAGATAGAGATGCTAGAAGGCACAGCCTCTTATCTTCAAAGTCTGCTACATCTCTGCTTCTGATAATATTCATCTGGAAACTCTTAAAGGGACAACCCCGAGATCACAGGCCTGGCACAACGAGTCGTAAAGGAACCCCAGGGACTGGGGTAGTGGCATGGGGAAGAAAACCTGCATGCCTGGGAAGTTATGAGAACGCCTGTTCCCCTCCTGTCATGACTTGTTCCATATCAGGGGGCAGAAGAAGAGGTTTGGTGCCTTTGAATACACTTCATCTATATTTTATTATTAATAAAGCTGTACATGCAAAGAGATATAAAATGTTAGTGATTGTATGATTAGTTTACACTATAGTTTTCTTTCTTTCTTTTTTTTTTAATTTATTTTTATTACTCCATCCTGCAATGATTTACTGGCCTCAACCAAGAAGCAATTCATCCATGATCTCTTTTTCTTAACTTTTTGAGATCATGGGTTGTAAATTGAAGTGCAAAGTATTTTGAACTCCTTCACAGTGGCACACAAGGAGACCAAACTTAGTTTCAGCTGGTATGAAAAGAATAAAAGAGGAGAGCTTTTGTTTCCCTCAGATCAAGCCAAAGTTTGCCTCAGTGCACCTTATGCATAAGACCTGATCTGTACAAGATTTCAATGTAAACTGACAATAAAAGAGATGAATTAGCATAACTGACTGTTTCAGTTATGAAGATTAAATAGCCTTTTATTGCAGATGTTTGCCAAGGAAAATGCTCCCCGGTGGAAGACTATAAGCAGTTAAGATAGATTTGATGAGGGTTTTAATTGCTGTTATGCAACTGGTAATGGAAAGTTTTTATTAAATGTCATGCAAAAGCCAATTGATATTTTGGAGCCGGAAAGCTCTTGGAAGCACAAGGGCTGACCATTTTTCTAACAATATTTCAGGTGCCAAGGAGGTAACTTCTTCATTTTTGTTTCTGTTTCTATTCTTTTACTTTAAAAGCCAATTTGCTTAGAAGGTCAAGTTGCATTACAGCAAGAAAAACAGAAAACCTGACCCACATCATCTTTTTCCAGTGAACAGAGCTGAAAAAAGCTGAGATGTGGACACTTGCTTCTCTCCCTCTTCCGAAATGACCAAGTAGTGTGAGTGCTCATTTCAGGAAGGACACAAGTAGATTCATCTAACTAGTTCACATGATGATAATTGGCTTTGCACAGAAAGAACCTAAGAGCAGGGCTATAGGGTGTTATAAGTTTTTCCAACCCCTCCTTTTGAAACTGTTCCATTTTGCATGAAACTATTAAATATTCACTAGCTTGCTCACCAGCAGGAGAGAGACAGGAAACATGAGTGTGTAACATAAAGTCTAGCTCTAAGAGACCTGAATTTCTTGCTCCAATAGTTACTTCAATTCCCTGCTCCAGTTGGTTTGGGAGCTGGGACCCATGTCTTTTCCCTCCCAAGTGAACACAGCAACTCTTAGACTATAACATCATGCTTAGCCTCTCCTCTGGAATAATTATTTACTGGGCCTTGCGACGTGGAGAAACAGCGTTTGGTTGTTAGAGCACTCACACACGAGGGGCATATTTGGCTTTTCCTTCTCTTCCTGTTCTTCCCTCTGAAACCAAAGGAAGGACCCCACCGTCCTACCTGCCCCAGGAGAGGGGTCTAGCCCCTGGATTACCACGATTAAAGAGAAATGGACAGTTGTACCCTAAGCACACCTAAGCCATTCAAGTGCAGCAAAGTAGGTATACTCTCCAAGAATTTGCCTTAGGTAACCTTGGTGAGGGCCCTAGTGCAGTTTGCATGTAAATGGGGAGCATAAATGCTCAGCACTGCCATTAATTGGGAATGCCCTGCAGATGAAAAAAGGATTTGAAGGGGTGTATATTCCTTTGGGGTGGGGCTGCAGCTGAGCAGGACACTTACTTTCTAACTGAAAGAAAACTACCAGCAATTAAACATTAGATAAGCTTCTTCAACAAAAAATAGGATASGAACTATGTTTACTATGTTTATTGCATCATCCTGCTGCTTTGGGGAAAAATATCATAATTTTAAACATGAAAACATATTGGAACCAAACAAACAGTATCGTGATGCTTCTTCTAAGGTGGACACTTTCTTGCTAGGCAGCCCTAATTGTGCAATAGCTTTTAGGTGTTCTAATGCACTCAAGTGAATTATGCACCACACTGCTTCTGAATGACACAGCCATTTCTGACTCCATTAATATGGAAGATTTCAGCCAAATGCTTTTAAACAATAGCTTCTCTTTATTTGTAATTTCAGACTCTATTGATTTCCTTCTGTTCCCTTCATTATGATTTCAATTGATTACCTTGGCAACTGCAATAACAATGATTGCACTTGACACTGTCTGAGACTCTTGAGATGGTATTTGAATAGGAATGGTATAATTTGGGGAAAATGCTTACAAGAACCTGCCATTAACAGTACACTTACACTTTACTTTTATTGACTTCCCTCTCTCTCAAACAGGCCCTTGTGAAGGAATCTGTTGCTAGATATTGGGTAGGATTTCAGTGACTCCCTGAAGTAAAAAATTCTTATTCATGAATAGAGTAGACTATGTGTTAGTGTTTGTGGGGGGGAGGGTTCAGCACTGTGACAGTTCAGGGAATCCTCCCACCCAAGACAGGAYTTTTTGTTCCCTTTGTAGTAGGTTTAAGAAGTCTTTGTAAAGAGTGTTCCTGGCCAAGCCCTTTTTTTGCTACCTGTATTATGTCCTTGCACACAGAAGATTTTCAAGTACAAAAACATGACTTTGGATTAAAATCTGAAATGATTTTATTCACAGTTTCAGTGCAATTTATACCTTGAAKGACCAAATTCCTTAAAGGAATAATAGTTATTGGATTATTTGGTATTTGTATTCCTCAGTTCATACATATACTTTTCAGTGTTATTAAAAAAACTCTCCTAATATTAGTAGCAGTATTCTTTCCATGAAATAATTGAAGGTCTGTTTTCTCATTCAAGGAATGTCAGAGAGCATTCTTGTTAGAGAAAATATCACAAGGAAAGAGAAAGTAAAGCAAAAGAAGGTCATCCTTACTTGTATTTTATGAAGATAATTCAGATTTATGAATACAGTACTCTAACRACACAGCTTTGGTTTACTCTTTTTCACAAAATCCATGACCTCTGATTTTGACTGGATTCTTACAACACCAACAGTATCTTCTGATTAAAGATACCTTTTGTGAATGTCAGTCACTTTGCACTTTATATAATAGCAGTGTTCCCATTTTTAAATGTACTATTTTAATTTCAAAGAAGAAAGGACAACCTTCATGATGATTCTTTTTCCTTAAAAGCTAACAAATTGGATGGTGATATGCAGTAAGGGAGTAATTGCAGCAATCTGCCCTTCCATTACCAGTTGTATACTTGGAACCACAAAGCAGTGCTCTTCCTCCCCAGCCAATATTTCATAGGGAAACCGCCAAGTTACAATTAATGACTGCTGGTAGCTTTAAGTCATAGGTTAGGAGAATAACCCTGAAAGACAGAAATGATCACTTTTTTCAGTATAATAGCCCACTTCTGCCATCTGACCAGCAGATTCAAGTAGGGTGAGAGTCAAGAAAAGGTAATTGTAGAATAATGAATATTGCATGCTATCATTATACTTTCTACTGAGAATAGTTATTCATAATTATCCATATCAAAACTGAAAACCAATGTTTTCTTTCATCCCTTGCCCTGGTATGCTCAGGGAGGTAAATAAATCCTGGCTAKCCCAACCCAGTCTTTGATCAGTCTTTATAGATGTGAACTTCAGCTACACAGAAATTTTCAAAAGTGACTCAGTCTGTTAATTTATCTCTGGTGCCATTCAGTGTAATGCAAATTTTACCCTGACTCAAATGAAAACTATATTAGAAACTCTGTTAAGAAGATTCTGAAAATTTCATTCTCAAGCTGTTAAGATATGGCCAAGAAGAAAACAAATAAATAGTCTTTGAATTGAACTAAATAGATGATTCATGAAGACATTTGAAAAAGAGGTTATTTTTAAAATGTCATYTTGCCTTCCAAATGATAAGCAGATTTACAACCACATCAGGAGAACCTGGTGACATTGGTCAGTGAGTAGGAAAATAATTACATAGTAAGCTAYATAGAGAAAAATGTATAGAGTGATTTGACCATCCTGAAGGGAAAAAAAAGAACAAGTAATCTAAAAACCCAGATACATTTTCTGGACATCCCACTTTGACATCACATTCATTTATGAACCCCAGAGTTTCATTTGGTTTATCTGTGACAGTAATTTTTGTAATTGACCAGGTGCCTAAGGTTCTTTGTGTGTTGCAGCCATAGTTTTCTACAGATAGCAGTAACAAACAGTACTAAGTAGAACGAGGTATTTACAACTCTAGCATAATCATACAGAGAGAAATGCTGTCCTGTTACAATATCAGGGGCTTGGAGGTGACACAGGATGCGGCACAGAAGAGCACAGTTACCAGATGACAAGAGAGAGGGCACAGGCCTGGCTCTTGAGACTCCACAGCTACAAATAACTCACTGGTGGTCAGTTAATTTAATGCAGACCCAGGACAAAAATGRCTTCAGTGGTAACAMAGAGAACAAAGAAATAGTAGCTAACATAAGTAAAAGACACAGTAGCTTCAGATGTAATATGGAGCTACAGAGCGGTGAAGAAAGAGGTAGATGTAAATGTGTTAGAAAACATACAAAAATGACCCCAAGCTAGAAGGATGCTAGAAGGAATAAGAAACCATCAGCATCAACACCATATGCCTCCTGGTGAAAGAATACAGATGCTGACAAGTCATAGTAACACCCAACCACCAACACCAGAATGAGACCATTGACTTCAGGACCCTGAGGAGCAGCAGAAGCATGAGCCCAGCACCAGAAAAACAGGGAGCCCTTGCATGCTTACCAATTTTAACTGCATTTTTTTCCTGTAAATTAGGCCTCGAATAATAATGAATAGACTCTTATGGTTTCAGTTATTCTAACAATAAATTCTCAGCTTTATTTATGTGTAATGCATGCTACCTCTTTCCCCTTGAACCAGACTTTGAACATAACATCACAGAAATTCAAAAGCTTTATTACAGGAAAATATATAAATAAATAAAATTGTAGAAGGTATGTAAGATAACTCTACTGCAAAGGCTTACCACCTCAGAATTTTCTCGGTTTTTCTTCTCTTTTGCCAATTTATTTGTTTTCTTTCTTTACTTTTCTCCTTCTTTTATTCTTTTTCTAGCGCTCTCTCTTTTTGTCCTCTCATTCCCTTTCCCAATCATCTCTTTTTGCCGCTGCTTACTCCTGAGTTTTAAAATCTGATATTTTGTAGACTTTCTCTTCTTCATCTGTGTCCCCTGGGAGCATTTACCAGCACAGTTGCATGRAGGTCCTGGGTAGATCAATACTTATAGGAAAATAGAATCTATAGTCTCTAATTATGGAAGAGGAAGTAATTCTTCTTTTTAGGAAGAGGGTAATAGAGCAGTGAAATTGCCAACTTCAAAAATTCTCCAGATCTRGATGCTCATTTGCTTTCTTTGGAAACCTTTGCTGCCAAGATCTCCCATTCACTTTCTGGATTGACCCTTGGTTCACTTTTCCCAGCATTTTTATGGGCGTGTCTGTGTTCTCTGGCTTCTAAACAAGATTGAAAAAACTCCAAGTTACCTCAAAATCTTTTGTTGAAAACAGAGATTAACTGTTTTAAAGCCCAACAGTATTTTGCCTAAACTTCTAAATTTTCATCACTTTAGTACATATAAAGAGGTTAGCAAATATCAAAAACATATTTCTTGCCATAAACATTTGTCACTGGTTGTTAATAGCTTCACTTCACAACCTAAATTAAATCAAGCCAGCTCTACATAATGATTTAATTATTTAAAGATGATAGTTCTTTGTAATTCTATTGTCTGTTAAACTTCAGCAATCTTGCTAGGCTTCTGTGCAGATCCGTGTGAGGCACAACAGCACTGACCTCACACTGCAAAAAAACCCATACACATATATAGATATRCATTCACCATAAATAGACATTTTCCCTTCTCCTAAGCACTGTGTCTGCCTGGTAAAGGAAGCACCATTCTGTCATGTGGTACAAATTCCAGATTTAAACTTATATGCAATACCTATAAAGGCCAGGTAGAAATAYATACACTTCCATGAAGAAAACACACTGTTTTAGAAGTCCTGTTGACTTCAGTGAAAATATTTGAAGGAAGCACACCTTTCAATTCAGTATATTTTACTGAATCAATATATCCAGACTTGGCTCTTAGAATATTGAGACAGAACAGTGCTGTTATTTCCCTAAATGCAATTCTTGCCTGACAGTTTAATTATAGCGTGTAACTGTCACACATCTCTGTGACCAAAGAGATAGATAGAGTATTGTAGCTAATACAGGTTTCTTTCTTAAAATAGCAAAGTTTTCAAACTCCCCTAAAGTGTGAGCTTGTTCCAATAAAGATTTTTTGGTTCAGGCTCATTTCCCCTTTATGGTTTCTATTTCTTATTCTCTTCCTAAAAAAGGACAAATTATCGAATTTCATTCTGACTTGCAAAGTTGCTGACTATAGTGGAGCATATCACTTCTCTGAATAGCACTGTAACATTTAAAGAACAGCCTACAGGTGCACTTTGTCTAACATTTGGTGTGACAGAGCAATCGTAGTATCTTATCATATTGACTTCTATATCCTATCAGGAATTGAAAATCAAGCTGTTTTGTTTTTCAACTAGTTTTTCTTCACATTTTTCTGTGCTATGATGATGCATTGCAAATATTGCCAGGTAAATAAAGTGGTTTTTGGTTTTAGAGCAAAGTAATCTAATAAAAGAACAAAAGAAATAAACCTCTATGCTGGCAGAATTAATGGCAAAATATTAAGAATTCTTTGCTTGATAGAATGAAAAGGACATTATGAAACTGTAACTCCATTACAGGGCAGTACTTGCTCTTAGCTTGCAAGTAAGTGCTGTAGCTTAAAATGTATTTAAGAAGCTAATGGAATTAGCTGACTATAATTAGGGCTGATGGGAACAGCAGATTGAGGTTGGCACAATAAAGTATCTCATTCAGTTGGGCAGTTTTTTAATGCTTCCTTCTATGGTCAGGAGTTGTCTAATCAGATATCTACATGGACTATGTGTTTCATATAACAATGTCATGAACTTTCTTGCAGCAGTTCCCCTTATGAAACATGCTCAATTATGTGAAAAGCTGAGAATCAAAGAARTTAATCCTAAAATATCACTTTAAGGAGCTTTAAGAGATGAAGAATTATATTTCCCTTTGGCTGCTTAGTTTGGAGAAGTAAAATTGCTGGAAAGCTGTAACTGCCCCTACCCCTTCTGTTTTCTCCTTCTGGAAACTTCTTCAATGCTTCAAAATGCCCTTTTTTGAGACCTCACACAACTGTTYCTTCCCCTGTCAAACCATCTTCCTCTGTCAGGAAAAGAAGCCCAAAACAACCTGCTTCCCCTAAAATATATAAATAAATAAGCAAAGACACTTCCACCACCCTCAGGCAAATATAAAGACAGATATAAATATGTTTAGCACTACACTTTCATTTGGTTTTATTTTCACTTTTTTCAGTCTTTTCCTAATTCTCAGATTCTCTATTGGTGCACTTCACTCCACCCCTCTTGGCCCTTCGGCTGGAGATTTGCTCCACCACAATCCTTTCCCCGTGGGGGCTTAGATGGGGTGGGCTCTTCCAAACACTGACAGTCCCGCCCTGCCATGACGTGTTGAGGAAAGGAGTGGAGACATCTCCTGTTTCCTACTAGTTTTCCAGGAAGAGACCTCAATTCCACAGCAAAAGTTGTTGGGGGGTGGGGGGCATCTCCCTTCCCTAGTACTTCCCTGTCCTTGGCCACCAGCCTTGAGCCATGGGTCACATATTCAGAGAGGGTCCCATGTGGTAAGGTTTTGCCTCCCTTAAGCACTGTGCTGCCCAAAACAAGCCCTCATTTCATATGTCATGATCCATRCAGCATGGAGATCTCAAGTGTGCAGTCAGATATGGGACAACACGTAACTCCAAAATGCATTTCAGAGTTTTGCAGATAGGACAGATTGGCCACTTTCACTATAAGAATYTTTGTTAAGAAAAACTGTTTATCTRCCTACCTACCTAATATATCTAATTCACCTGTCTACCAGTCTGTCTGTCTGTCTGTCTATCTACCTATCTAAATAACCTTTCATTCAATATAATTGCTTCAGTGGGAAAGTACATTGAATTTCTATAAAGCAAACGATAACCTTGACTTTTTCAGTTGGGTCAGGACAAGGTAAAAGAATATTATGATAGAGCCACAGACCTTTAAGAGGACTGCATAATAAATGTGAAAATAGTTTTAAAATCCTGCACAAGCTCTTAGATAACTGTCTGCATTGAGAATCATTACAAAGTATTCATTTGCATTTCCTTCACAAAGTACTTACAACCGCATTCTTCCCACACTTATACTACCATAAATTCAGATCAGCTCTTCTGGAGCCGAGGGCATTTCTAGATTTATAACAATTTAAATGAAGTAAAATTAAACTTTGCTATTTGTTTAGGTACTAATGTTTTCAGTGGAATGAAGATAAACATATCCTCTGTACGATATGGCTTTTGCTACTCAGAACTAGACTAGTTATTGTAGGTGCAAGCTAGATTATTCAGAGTGAATAAAGCTGCTTCATATTTCTCAGCTGAAGCTCTTATCAAAAAGCAGAGATTTGTATTAACCAGATCCTCTTGAAAATTTATTTCAGTTTTGCCAAATTTCCCTAAAAATTCACAATCAAAACACTCTATTAAAACATAAGCAATTTAAAATATATTTTTCTTTCATCTTTCTGGTTACCAGCTTCATTTTGTGAATGGCAACTGTATTGAAAACTGACAAATCAAACAAAAACAGCTAACACAGTACAGCACAAAATACATTCTCAGTCTGTGCTAATCCGAATCTGTTTGTCGATCTGACCTGGAGAAACAGTATGCACCTAAAATCTCCTTTGTTTTCAGCAGTTATAACAGCTAATGGTCTAATGAAAAGCATTACCTCTGCTGCAAACCTTGGATTGCAATCTTGTAATAACAGATGTATTCCCATGCAGGAGTGTTCTTCCGACTAGCAGCTAAAAACAAATGTGAAAGAGCTCAATCAATTAATTACACATAAAAAGAATATTAATTATTATTTAATGTTAACTCACTTTACTATCTGAAATCATCTCACTTGTGAGCTCTGGGAAGACCCTCAGTCAGCTCTGAGTAGTTCACTTGCTCCCAGTGGGAAATCATTCGTCTGCACACCATTAAGCAACACATGTTTAAAGCCCAAACTCCATTGTAATCAAAAGGCAAATTTTTCCCTTATTTTACTGGCATCTACGCATACAGGAACTGAAATAAACATGGCATACAACAGGGAGAAACAACCTTTTATATTAAAAATATTTTTTAAGATTTTTGCTCACATGCCAAATACATTTGATATTTTTCCTTATACACAGAGTGAGTCAGTTAAGAATTTACTAGCTGGTGTGACAGTGGATTTTGAATGAGGAAAAGCAGACGCTGAATTCCTTTTGGAGTAATAAATGCATTTGATATTTTCCTAGTAAGCTCCTGAACAGTTCTTTTAAAAAAGTTGCAGGTAATGAGAGATTTGCATAGTCAAAAGTCTCTCCCAAGCAAAACTGAGGTACCTGCCAGCCACTGCCATTGCTGGCTATTGCATACTGAACAGTGATTTTAAGCCCTTTTCTGGGCTAGCAGCAGCAAGTCAACAGGACTTAGGTCTATTCACCTCCTGACTTTCTCATCCTTGATATACTGAAGGTAGTAAGGATTTTTTCTTAAGCAAATGTTCTGRATTCAGGCAAGAAATTAATTAGTTCCTTTAACTAGCAAAAATACCAAGCTAGGAGTATCATAAGCATCATAAGGATTTGATGTAAGCCTGAGGAATCCCCMAAATAATTGCATGTTCCTTGGAAGCGAGTGGCATCTGATTAAATGCTGCCAGTTGGTATACTGCTCTGACCAGTAGCACACCCGGAGTCCAGTGACACTTTGGCTACACAGTCATCTCAGTGGGCTTGAGAACACAGAGCATCCTCACTGATAGCTCCTGAGTGTGCAGAGACAGTGCGTAACACATGGAAAGCAGGCCAGCACTTCCTTATGTGCCTGGTACAGTGAGAGTCTGTTTTCTCAGTCTGCTCTGTATCATTCTCATAGCTCAAGGCAATTGTAAATCCCATCTGGAGCTCTTCCAGCCAAAATATTTTGGATGGACTCTAAATGAAGTGTTTCATTTCAGTTTCTAGGGTTGCTTTATTTTGTTTTTATTTCCATATATTTTAAAATTAAGGCAACTTTGTTTCTGAAGGTTCATTGCCTCATTTTGCCTCTCCTCTCCCCAACAATGCCTTTTGTTCAACATATTCCCAGACATATTCTGTTCAAGAAATAAACTACGTGTCAAAAACCTATACTTTTGATTGCCCATGCAGCATGAGCCAGTCAGACGATTTGTTTCAGTCATATTCAATATTTAACTATCCATGTATATTATTTCCCACTGAAACTGCCAATGAGACTTTTTAGTGGTATAGAATATAGCTGTGACTGCCTTGTAAATCTTCTGCAGGATTGCTGCAGGAAGATGTCTGTAGTTCAGGAGCCTCGGACAGCCAATCGTAGTTAAGGCTTCTGTTGTATGCTGTTGTATGGCAAGTCTCTCATAAGCTCATTTTTTAATCAAATTTTGAAGCTTGTCTTCTCAACTTCAGCACAGTGCCCATGAGCTGCAGTTCAACATTTAAAACATCTGACATTTGTCTTTCTTCTGAAGATATTATTGTATTATTGCCTTTTTGCTTTTGTGTGTGTGTGTCCTTAAGCAGTCTTTGCAGCAKAAGCAGCAAACAGCTTCCAGGTATAAGCTTGCCAAGGAAAAACATAAATTATGCTTAAGGGAAAAATCATTACAGAGATTCAATCATTTATTGCGTAATGAATGTATATTTCAGGTACAGTGAAACATTTATAGAGTTACTGAAAATATAATGATTAATAAAATACAAGTGAAGTCAAGTAGCAATGTATTTGGTATATAACAGTTCACTGAGGATATACTGTATAGGATTTTAAATATATTTTAAATATACTACACTTCCCTGCCACAAAGCCCCAGACTTGCATTACTTCATTACTGGGAGTAGCCAAATGCATTCATTAGTAGACATTCATTAATAAAACATTAAATGGACTATAAAAAAAGCTCTCTTTTTCTGATTAAGGTAATAGTAAAAATAAATATGGCACATCAGAAAGGTCAGATTACATGTCTCAGGTGGTCTTGTTTGGTTACAGTTATGACCCCACCTTACTCCAACCAGTGGAAATGGAAAGTCTAGCCAGATCTGTTCTGATATAATTTGCAGATTCTGAAATTAATCAGCACTGGAAACACTTCCATCCTCCTTTTCTTTTTTCCTAATGTTCATTTGTTTTAGGTTCATGAAAGTGGCTTCTTCTGCATGAAAACACTGACATAAATCATGAACAGTTATTGTATTGATTAAAATTATAATAAATCTATTCTTACCTGCACAATAAAAATTCGGTGTGCATGAATCAAATACGTTTACTAAGGATGATATTTGAAACATATTAAATATCCAAGTATCTATTGAGAGTTTCCATACATTTAATTTAAAAGCTTCAGTGACAGAATTCTGTCACTGAAGTTTTAGTTTAAAATAAACTAAAAACCACCTGATATCCAATTGCAAAAGAAGAACGCAAAAGAAGGCTATCGAACCCACCAAGAAAGTCAAGCTCTGAATGAGCTTCCACACAAAATATATAAACCTGACAGCTACCACAAGGGGTGAGGACTACRTGAAGACACTGCTCAGACAAAGGAGACCTCAACTACATCTGCCCAGCTCTAACTCACCAGACACCCTCATGACAACTGCTGATGGTCCTTAGAGAGGGAAAAAGTCATAGATTTGCCTAGGGCCATGTCATTAGCAAGGACATCAGCAGCCTACGCTGACCAGCTACAGTATACAGTAATAAATAATGCAAACAATAGTCCCTCAGTGAGGTGGACATATCCACAGGCATTTGACATCTTGTCAAAGGTTGACCCTGAGGTGGAGCCAGGATGCACCAGGACTGGGCTGTCTAGATGGCTTGGACATGCTGGCCATTGGCAAAAGCATCTTGTTCCTGGCGTCCCTAGTGCCAGGTCATGGTGGGCTGGAGCAGAAGCCTTAGTRTGTGTGAGCACTAAGTGTGCAGGTCTGTCATGGAATAGAAGTCTGAGAAGATAAATTGCTGTCCACACGCTATAYCAATCCTACTGAGGAAATACGTGTATGATGTAGTCACTGGGTGATATGGTTCTGTTCCTGCAGCCACAGCACAAGCACTCCCTGTGACAACAGCAGAGATTTCGTGAGATTATTACATGCTCCAGAAGAAAATACAAAAT
>NW_028185073.1:2157925-2177422 GCF_003343005.1 Rhea americana | reverse complement strand
AAAAAAAAAAAAAAAAGAAAGAAAGAAAAAATCGTTATGGTCAAACATGCCCTAAGTATTTGCAGAGGACACTAACCATGCAGTTCTTGGTACAATAAGAAACTGCTTGTATGTTCTGTATAATATGTAGAAAATCATGAGAGAGTCAGTWGTAAACTTATGTTGTGATCAACAGAAGGACAGGACATCATCAGACTTCCTGTCCCGTGAGAATTTTAATTAAAATGAGCTTCAGTCCCCATCTGCAGGTTTTATTCAGCACCCATCAACAACAGGGGGAGAAAGAGGATGAAATTCAAGTTCCTGCTAAAGGCAGGAAGYTGTACATGTAAGATCACTGAAAATGTTCAACTGACAGACAAAAGAGTATTGCAGATGATGGACAAAACCCCTCTTCGTACAGCGTTTTGTTTTTGTACGTTGTAATATTTTGTTTTGAAATGTACTCAGTATAACTGTTTATCAAAAATGTGCAGTGACTGTAAGAGAAGACAAGTGTGATAATTATGAGTGTGCTTGTCTGTGACACTTCCAAGAAGGAGCAGAGTGTTGACCCGTCGCCAGGAACTGCTGCTGCACAGCCCTGCTCAAGACTAGTCTTCTTCCAGAAGCATCTGGGAAACTTCACTTCAGCAATACTGTCTACAAGGAAAGAATAGAAGCAAACACTTATTTTCACTTAGTGGAGCTTGACTCGTAAGCACTTCTGGGTTTGCCAGTAGTAACAAGCATAAATGTAGAGTCAATATTGTAAAGCAGGAAGAAGTGAATGCTGACATGTTTACAGCATACCAGACTGTATTTGAAGGGCTTGGGTGTGTTCCAGGAAAACAAGCCATAAAAATGAACTCAAATGTTATACTAGTAGGAAAGTGCTAGGGAAGGTGATGGTGGCATTGCAAAGGAAAAAGAAAAGACAGATAAGTTGTATTAGAGAACAGTGAGACAGAAGGAAAAAGCAACCTGTATACATTGCATAAACTCGATGGCAATTGCCAGCAGATCTGAAAGGATTGAAATAAGAATATATTTGGCTCCTTGAACTCTAACTCAGCATAGATATAGGACAACAGTAGTCTCGACTACATATTGCTGACGAAATAACAAAGAACCTTAGAAAAAGGAGAATTATTTATTTGTTTAGACACTAGAAGTAGTTTCAGTAATTCCGTCTGGAAAAAGCAAAAGCGGAAAGAAACTTGTAACCGTAGATTTTTTAACAAAAAATTTGAAGAGTCAGATTTGTTAGACAACCATTTGGTATACAGGAAGCTCATGTATAGCCTAGAGAAAAACAGTAGAACCCTGAAGAATATTATGTTTATTTATCTTGGACCAGGAGAGCTAATATAGGAGAAAATCTTTCAAAAGATTCAATGTTTTAGTCATGTTTTGCCATAGTAAAAATTGCAGTAATATATAAAAAAAATCCTCTTTAAATGATTTTGGTAGCAAGTAACATAGATTTGCAAGTTACTTTGAAATAGTTAACACTCTGAAGAAGTTTTATAATAAAAATACTTCACTTCAGTCAACAGCAGTATCCTTGCAAGTTTTCTGAAGATAAACAAAATATCAAAATATCAGTGCATGAGAAAATGCAGAAAGTGCTAATATGTCCTTGCTTTTAAATAGCTGAACACAAAAGAGAGCCATTTTATGGTGGATTTACATTTCAGAGGATAAGCAAGTTGAACCAAACTTTCTAACAGTGTAAACTAYGCCTTCACTAGTACTTCATGAACAGATTGCATATGCAACATTGGTAGCATAATCCTGTAAAAGAAGGGGAAATATACAAGCATTGTTTTGGATACAATCAATTTTATCAGTACATCTATAAGAAAGACRTGAAGAAATGAATTACAAGCCACTTGAGGCTATGTATAGGAGCACTTTGATAAGCAGTGCTTTACCAGGAATATAAAAATAGCAAGTTACCATTATAGAAATACCAAATGAAAGCTGGATACAATCCATGAAAGCGTTTAAAAGTAAATGTCTTTCTGAGAGTATACGTGCATTATGGAGCAGATCTGAGCGTGGAAGTCACATCATGGAGAAGGTGTGTGCAATCAGATGGGGTTAATCGTGGTGTCTCCTATGGCATGGTGACTCATCTGTGATTTTCTGTTCCTCTGGATGTGTGCCACTATGGCAGAGAGCAGACACTGGTCCTGCACACTCCATCACAAAACATTGCAGAGACTGAGAATGAAGCGGAGAGGCTGAGGCTGAATATTGTCCCTTGAAAACTCCAAGCTGCTTTACTAGAGCTTCACAAAGAAAAAAAAAAGAGTATGTGAGAAAATCTGATACTCTCATCTTCCAGCTTATTTTCATAGTAACTTTGTCCAGTAAGAACACATCTGTTACATTTATGTATGCCATTAAACCATTTTTATATGCTGAATGAAAAGCAAAAATTGTTAGCAGAGGAGGGGCTGTTGCTGGTCTCAGGACAGAAGTGAACACCGACATGTAGACATATCCCAGCTCACAATTCACTGCTCTTCTCTAAAGCTGCTTCTCCCTTTACCCCTTCTCATCACTAAGAATGTCCTAGATTTCACGTGGAAGCTCATCCTCGAGTAAAAGATTGTTTCACTGCTATCGGTCATGTTATCAGGAATTAATAGTAAGTCCATTAAAAATCCCTTAAACTGTATTCTGCATTGGCCCACATCAAGGGCTGTAGCATAAATAACTACCTCCAGTTGCTTCATTCATTTGCCTAATTAATTCATCAGTTGTTTGGGATTTAATATTAAACAAAGCCATGGCCAAATTTCTCTCTTCTGCTGCAGAGGTGACCCCAGATCAGGGGCTTGTCCCACTGCATACAGAATTTTCAATAAACCTTCATTACTTTCCTCTGCCATCAGTTTCACTCCACTGTCATGTCATTAAAATAATTCCTGCCTGCCAGGTTCACAATGCAATCTTCCAGTACTGCACAGTTTTACAATATCACCTCACACAGCATCTCTTGGCTCAACCTACCGTAAGGCAGCAGTTTGGCAACATTTTTATGGGATGATATGCAAGAATGCAAAAGTTTCAGCAAGGGTGAAGGGACAAAGTGCCTACAATAATGATATTAATGATCTTCCTAATGTATTTATTAGTCAGTGTGTAGAGCAAAAATGAGAATTGATTTATCTGTCATTATCACTTCCTCCATCAGCCTGGTTCTACTGCAAAACAAAATGTCAGGTTTGCTAAAGGAAAAGTAGTGCTATGAAGCAGGAATGATGTACAGCTTGCTCTCTCTTCCTCTAATATTTTGTGTTACAAATCAACATGGTACTCAAGCCTTTGACAATCCCAGATCTCTTATATGAATGCAAGGGTAAAGTTTCAAGAGCAGGTGAATGACATGGGCGACTAATTGTCTTCTAAGCAATGTAGGTACTTTTAAAAAAGTTTTCTGTCGTATCATTTTCATATGTCAAAGCAGATAGGATTGCTTTACACAAACTAGTGCTCTGTCTCTTTTCTTTTCCTGCATCTGAAAGTCAAATGCATTGGCTAAAGCTTCTGGAAGGATGTACATAACACTATGCACACTCCATAATGTGAGCTCTTGTAACGTGTTTCTCCTCTGATTCTCAGCTGATAACTATTCTTGAAATTGCTGCTTACATTTGCTTTCTCTAGGGCATAAAACAAGTAGGAATTTAAAAAGCTCTAAAAATATGTGCTGGAATAATAGTTAAAAATATCTGTTGTGTCTTTAAAAGTATTTCCTAGTCTCACAAGGTTAATGGTGTTGCACTGAATTGAGACATAGAGTGATTATATCAGTATTAATAAGCTCAGCTGAAGTGCCACTGACTCCAGTGTAGTTTTGACACTATGCAACCCAACTAATAAAATAAAAACTAATTTTAAAAATAATTTACCTCCTGGAGACCTTAGAATGGATTTTACTAATGAAAAACTAACATGGATTTTTCCTGATAGGTGAAGCAAATGAGACTGTGGAACCATGTACATGTCCATAAGGGCAAAATGAAATATCCAATAAGCTGATTTGTCTGCTTAGAATTAATTTTGAACGTTGTCCATCAGTGTTTATATACAAGGGTTTTCTACAGCAGATTAAGCCGAACAAACCTTGAATTGTTTATATAGCATGATGATCATTAACAATTGCATTCAGCAAAACATGTTGTTTTCTAATGACCAGTGCTGTTGTTTAAATCCATAAAAGAAAATATCTCTTATTTTTTTTTAGCTAGTGCAGAAGTAAGACTAATTATTTAGTGAACTATGCAGAAGCACCCTATATAGTTGCTCAACCCTGCTTTGCCTACACAAAGCCCTAATTAAACCAGAGGTACAAACATCRTTTGAGAAATTATGGCTTCATGTACCTTGCTCATATTTTAGTCATAGTTTATTCTACAAAAGGAATTTCAGAGAATCGAATTAGATTATGTAGCAAAAATCCCTTAAAGGATGAAAAGACAAGATCTATTGTCTTCTAAATATTAGCAGGTTGTAGAGATGGCTTATCTGCAAGAAGTAAACAAAATACATGCTATATACTATCTAGGACATATGCCCACAAATGTATTTTGTGGCTGTACAAAATCTTTGTAAGTGGGATAAAATCTCAAATAGGCACCAAAGTTGCAGACTTTGCTTTTTTATAAACTCCTTTTTAAGAGTTATAAACTCTTGCATATCTGAAGCTAGATATTTTAACTCCTCTTAAAGTGTCAGTGTCAAAATAGCTTCCACTGAAGAACAGCAAAGCACCTTTAACAGGTTTAGAAAGATATAGGACCCTTGCGGTGTCAGAGTACTAGTCATAGGATCATCAGTGGTGCTTTCAGGGTTGAGTCTACTACCTGTGAGGGTAACTGCTGGCCTTTGAACTACTGAGGATTAGTACTACTACACAGGAATCTGGATAATTTGARTCATATGAGAAAAAAAAAGGATTTGATAAAGGTGGTCACTAGATAAGAAATTGAAAGAACTGTAATTATGTGAGATTCATAGAAGATGGATCCTGTTGCTAACATCATCTTTTCCTTTGTATTCAGAAACTTTATGCCTCTGTGGCTACCATTTCATGCTGAATTGGAAAGCTTTTGATTTACTGCAATTGTGTTTGTAATACTCCAGATTAGGTAAATAGCTTGTTGCTGTATTTGGCTATTTGTTGTGAGAAATGTGAGCTTCAACATTCTTGATTCCTCTGACAGAAACAGGAAAGGGCTTTGAACAATTTCCAGACAAATATAGAAGGATGGAATCCAAACTTGAATTATGATCCTTGTAAAACAGTGTAAATATGTTGTCCACCTACAGATCTTTCAGACCTATGATTTTGAAACCAAGATATCTGGACATTAGCTATCCTGAGAGATCTCTTAGCTCTGCCTATCCCCTTCAGGTTTTAAAGGTGTGCCAGATAAATCTTCTATAAAACAGTGTTTTGGTTTTTTTTTTCAAATACACCAATTCATTCTTTTTTTTCTCCACCTCAAAAGGATACCCCAACATCCTGAAAGAGCAATGCTCCTGTCAGCTGCTTAGCTGAAAGAGGTAGGCAGAATACCCATGTCAGCTTGTCCTCACCGCTAACACCTCCTCCTCCTCCCATGATAAACAATTAAAGATGAGGAGTGCTGACACATACTTCCTCATCTTCTGCCCCAGGCATACAGTCACTCTCATGCTGCTGCAACTGTTCATGCCTCCTGTACTGAAATCATGCTTTGTTTTTGATCCTATCTTTGGTTCTTTGATGCCTGACATTCATGTATATATAGACTGTCCCTTGCTCTTCTGCATTTCAGGAGTTCATGAATGTCAAGATCAACACTTGCATATATTCTTCATTTAGAAAACAAGATAGAAAGAAGGTAGTAAAAGAGGACAAGGGAAGGGAAGGGAAGGGAAGGGAAGGGAAGGGAAGGGAAGGGAAGGGAAGGGAAGGGAAGGGAAGGGAGCATAGTTCTGCAACGCACACTTTCAAATACTTTGTTAATTTTCTCCTGGAAATAGCTTTGGCTTAGTGAGCTCTGCTGCTAGTAAATTACCTTCTGACCTTTTAGAATACTTACCAGAAAGTCCTAAAGGATTTTCTTCTTCTATAAATATCAACAAGTTTGAATTACACTATTTTATTGACCATTCTGAGGTGCACTTAATAGTGGCACAAACTCAAAGAACGTCCCTCAACTCCATGACTTATTTTACCATGAACTCTATGTTTGAAACTAGCAATAACAGGCTGTTTACTGATATTTACCTTCAGCACTACACAACTTGTCTGTTGAACACCCTTTTCTTACCTGACTCTAGTATAATGTGCCATTTCTGCCTATATGCCCTAAATCAATAAATATTTGTTGCACCTTGGGTTTTAAAATATTTTTATTTGACTGGGAACTCACCTATCTAGCTGGTGTTATTCCCTCCCCTACCTAAATTTTGCCTTTTCTTAACTCCAAAGGCTCTGTACATTGCTATTCTTTAGTGCTACAAGGAAAAGAGCAAGGTTACTCTGAAAATGAGCTTAATAATACAGCAAAACTACTCAACTGGCTGTGATAACATTGAGTTTGGCTCAGTGATATCCAAATGAAACAACCAGTGAAACAGACTGCATAGGTGATCAGAGATATAAATGGTTAAGCCAAAACAAAGGACAAATGGCTAAGAGGCTGCAGAGTTTCTCTCTCTCTCTCTCTCTCTMTATATATATACGTGTGTGTGTGTATGTGTATATGTTTTTCATGATAACATTTTCTGGACATTATCAGAAAAAAATTGGCAAGGCATTGTTTTCTTGTTGATAACTTCATAGTGGTCTCATGCCTGTCTTACAGGTAACAGTGTTCTGCTTCTTCCCCTATATACTGGTGAGTGGGCGGGAGCTCTTTTCTTTTAACGTGCTGTAGTTTCCAGCTAAATTTTCTAGCTAATGATTTTAGCCTTGTTTACTGCATTCCAGATGAGTACCAGACCAGGAGGTTGTTGGCTATTGAGAGGTCAGATTTTCGTTTCCCTTCCTTCCTCCCTTCCTCCCCTCCTTCTCTCTTTTCTTTCTCTTTTCATTCTTTCATTCTTTTGTTCTCTCTCTTTTTCATTTCCATCTTTCTATCTATTTATCTCTTTCTTCCTTTCATCCTTCCTTCTATCTTTCTGTCTTTTTTTTCTGGTCTTTTTTGTCCTTTCTTTCTTTCTCTCTCTTTCTTTCCCTCCTCTCATTCTGTCTTTCCATCATTTATGTATGAAATTCCAGATGTGCAATAATTAAGGCCCTAAGGATCCTTCACAACCAAAGTCTCAGTGAAACTGCAATCTATCATTTCAGCTAATAATATTATCAATAAGTTAATCATCATCAATATCATCAAAATTCATCAGTAAGTTACTGTAATTTGTACACATATAATCTGCATGACTTTTTAAAAATAAAACTAGAAAGCCTGCCCACCACTGACATATACATACAGATCTACATACGTACATTTGGACAGCTATGTACATATATACACATAAACTTCATATAAATGCATAAAAAAGCTAAGCCAGGCTGGGAAAACATGTTTAAACTAGGGCAGATTTGTTACTGAAAATATGAGGTGCAGATCTTGGAGGAAGAGAAGTTGCCATACTGTAAGTAGCATCTGAGAGAAATTGAAATAGAATGGAAATAGCTTGAGACATTAAGAAATGAGATTAGAAACACTTCACCAAACTGTTTCAGTGTAGCTCTGCTTATTTGTAATATGTTCTGAAGTAACAACAACAAAAAAAAATCTAGTAACTGTAATGATCATCTCAAATCAAAATTTGTCTTATATATATCTTATATAATTTGTATTTTACCAGTGTATGTCAGAATGATCCTTATGAAAACAGAAAGTCCTTTAGTAGCTTAAATAAATTACTTATGATCAGACATAGTAACAGAATCAGTATTCCAAGTCATTTTCCATGCTGATCAACAGAAACCTCCAATGCTTTTTATAAATAAAGAACATGATAAAAAAAATACTCAACACCTCCTACACCTATAAGCTTTTAGAAAGCTCAGCTAAATTCTGACCACAGTGGCCAAATCAGTGAATTTTTAAAAGGCCTCCAAGTGATCAAAGCAAGTGATGCATTTAAAATGTAAGGCAAAGTGATCATCAGGGAACCACCACCCAAGCTGAAGGAGAGCAATGAGCAAATTCAGTCTGAAGTTATCACACATCTTCTGCGTATCAACAAGTATCTAATCTAACTTGGTACGGCTGTGGGAGAAAATGTTGCTAATGTCTCTTAAAAACAACAGCTATTTTAATTTTTTTTTTTTACTGTTTCTAGAACTACCGATAATGCCTATTTATAAGGCCTAAAGACCTATTTAGACAAGCCCTTTGTCTGAGATGTCATGGACAATGACATTTGTCCTGGACAATGGTGATGTGAAAAGGGGTGAGTGTATATCAACATCATTCCATTTCCGTTATGATCTGTTCATTCTTCTGTAACTTATAATGCTTTTAATTTAAGTCATCCAGAAAAAAAAATGGTGCAGTGCACATGTCTGCCAACAGACCCTCCCCTTTCCAAAATGATTTGATCTGAGAAGTCAGGCTAAGCAGAGGATATACATATGTGCCTGTTAATTTTTCATTATACAAACAAAATGAAAATTCACTTTTCTACTTTTCTGTTTGCAGTGTGGATATGGAAAGATTAGAAAATTCAAAACCAAACTAATCCTCTTATACTTACATTTAGTGCTGTGTTAATGGCTGCTCATAATCATTTTGGAAGAACTCTGTAGTGTTTGCTGCTTTCCTAGCTTTACCGATTAAACACCGCATCTGACAAAGTGCCCTCTGCCCCTTCCTGTTGACTTCAGTTGTCTTATTCTCGGTGCAGCACTGAAATCACTTCCATCGGCATAAGTCCTCTTACACACCTTCAGGTGGTCTCACCACACACACTTTTTCTAGCCAGCAAAGCTGTTTCAAGACTGGAAAGAGCCATCTCCTTCAGTGCAGGGTTTCACCCACATGTGCTGAATATGTTTCTGTTTCTTCCCACGGCTTCTCAGCGGAGAGGAGGAAGAATTGTGCATTCAGCAATACCATCAAAATCTAACACCTCTTAAAACAAACACCTTTTTTTTTTCCAAATATAAAGGTCAGAATGTTTGAAGATAGAGTTGTCTATGTCTTTTTCCTGAAGTTTTGCTTCAAAGTTGAAAGTTGACTATGATCTGGAGGCTGAATGTGCTACTTGTTGGCTACGCTAGGAAGATACCAAATTATCCATCTAGTGCTTTAGCACTGACAGTCTTTTGGGGGAGCTTAGAGGGTTTTTTGAAAACTGAAGGCTATGGAAGACGAAGAAAATTTTTAACTCAAAGTAAATTTTCCTTATACCTACTGGTATACCTTATATCTTATATTCCTTATACCTACTGCCCGCCTGCAGCTGAAGAACCGACTATGTGCTACACAACAGCCAAAGTAGTGCACTTAGGATACTTTGTTATAGCCTGCTTGAACTTCCATAGGAAAATTTGAGGTCTTGGATAAACTATTCCAAATAGCCACATCTAATATCTTTTTTTCATCCACGCATATTTTTACTGGCATTTTATGATCATATTTTCTTAAAAAGAGACTAAAGCTATGAGTTAAAGACTTGCTCATCCCGCACAGCTCATATTGTCTCATCACAAAAGTTCAGGTGAAAGTCCGCTTGCTTTCTCAGTGGTTGATCTGTCATCCTCCTATAATTTTAAATTTGAGGGTATCACAGCATCTTTTAAAGCAGTATAACTGCTTGTTGGAGGCTGCCAAATTATCATGCAGGCTGCAATTCTGCTTAGCAAAGCTCTTGGCTTCTCCCTCATTAGCATTCCGGTTAAGGAAACACCTTCACTTCTGATTTACTTAAACCACACCTGCAGGCAGTGCACTAAACTCTTCAAAGGCAGCTGCCCTTAACCTTTTGTGTTTCAGTGCTTTTCTTTTATCATTCATTTGAATCAAACATAAAAGTTCCTTATTACTCCATTGCCAGTCCCAGAGCGCTTGCTGGCCAGTCCCAGGGCAGTTTTGATATACAGCACTTCAGACAGGATCTTTTTTGCTCTCCACAGCTTTCCACGTATTTTCTGTTTAAAGCAAATCTGCAGTTTTACTGAGGTGTACGTATACACATATGCACACACACACATGCACACACATACAAATGTATCACAGACTCAAAAGTTGTAGCCACACAGGCCAGCAGAGATTGGAGATTGTCTGGTCCAGCCGCCCGCTCAGCTTAGAGTCAACTACAGCAGGCTAACCTGGCTTTGTGCAGTTCGGGTATGAATATCTCCAAGGATGCAGACTCCACAACCTCTCTGGGCAACCTGCTCCAAGATTTGAGCATCCACACAGTAAAAAGAAGTCTTCTCATGTTTAAGTGGAATTTCCCATGTACTAGTTTGTGTCCGTTGGCTCTTGTCCTGTCACTGGCTAGCACTGAGAAAAGTCTGGCTGAATCTTCTTTACTCCCCCCATCAGATATTTGTATACATGCATAAGATCCTCCTCAGTCTTTTCTTCTTAAGCCCCAGCTCTCTCAGCCTTTCCACATATAGAGATGTTCCAGTCCCTAAATCATCCGGGCAGTTCTTTGTCAGGATGTCCGTGTCTCTCCCATATCGGGGAGCCCTATATTGGACCCAGCACTCCAGGTGTGTCTCACCAGTGCTGAGCAGAGAGGAGGCAGGGTCAGCCTCCCTTGACCTGCTGGCAATGCTCTGCCTAGTGCAGCCCAAGAGGCSGTAGACCTTATTTGCTGCAACGGCACACAGCTGCATGAGACTCCAAAGACTGAAGTGAAAGCTTTGAGTACCTTGACCTTTCCCATTTTTTTTGTCCCCGGAATCAGTACCCCATTCAGTAGTGGGTCTACATTTTCCCTTGTCTTCCTTTTGCTGCTGATACACCTGCTGGAGCCTTTCTTGTTACCTTTCACATCCCTCATCTACCTCCAACCCTGCATTCAGGCAGTGTCTCTATACTCCTACTGAGTCACCTTCCCTCTTTTATTTGAGTTTTGACAAGAAGTCCTTGTGTATCCATGGAGGTCTCCTGCCAACTTTGCTTGACTTCTTACTCATTGGGATGGACTGTTCTTGAGGTTGGAGGAGTTGATCTTTGAAAATCAACCTACTCTCCTTGACCTGTCTTTCCTCCAGGGACATACCCTGTGGGATTCTTCCAAGCATGCACCTCAACCTGTTTGGGCTCAGCCGGCTYAGAGACATTTCCAGATACAGCCCCAAGGATGATCAAGGCCCTGAAGGGAACTCCCCACGAACTATGCATGGGATCCCCTCCTCCCCAGCATCCTTCTCCTCATTCTCCCCTCACAAGTGAACCGGRGCACCTTTCATAAAATCTAATTACAGTACTTGTATAAACTAGAAACTCCTACTCATTACTAGCCTGGAAAAGACAACTCTTTCTACACAGAAGGTTATGATTACAATTTTAATTTTAGTACATGGTTTTCTGCACATCACAAAGTCCCTTGGGATATTAGGGGATCAGGAACATCTTGCCTATTTTACTGTATGTCAGAGGGCTTTACTGGCTATCACTGCTAACCACTTTTTCCCTCTTCTCACTTGTGATACCAGCTCCTAAATTAGCAATTGGGATCAATTGAGGTAAAGTGTAACACAGTACATTCATGAGAATTTATTTTTAAAAAGGATGAAAAAAAAAATGAAAGAGAAACATTTTTTGGACTTTTATCAGGATCAGATCTGCATGGTTACTCTTTTTACTGTCAAGGACACTTTCCTCGATCCTGAAAAATATAGACCTTCAGCAGTGTTTTCCCTGAGAGCACCGATCTTGGTGGTCTGTTTGCTGCTCTCTCCTCTGAGACCCTTCAGAAATTACTATCGTACTCTTGCTTTCTCTTGCTCTGCCTGCTTTCCCCACCCCCAGCCAATTTACCTCAAACTAATTAAGGAAGTCATTTTATATCAGTGTCAAGATGAAGAACTGCTTTATTTGTTTGATGATCTGTTTCAAATGTTGCTGTGGTAAACCAGATGGCGTTGCCAGTACTTACCTGGCCTTTTAACAATGCTGATTCAGCCAGGGATAAAACATCTCTTCCCCCAGCACACCCCAGAAAAACTTCGTGACGGAAAGTCAACATATCAGTGTGCAGTATCCTATCCACTGAGCCTTTATATAAACCCGTATGTTAATAAAAGTATTTTGATGAAGTTCTCAATATGGAATAGATGCATGGTCTATTAATTGAGTTTGACTGTGGTGAGACACTTGAAGATAATGATGGGCAAGGAGTATCCAAAATCTTAATAACCAAACTCTCATTCATTCTTCTCTCCCAAGCCTATCTTCTAAGGCCACTGTAATAATTCCTAGATCAAGGTTTTCCAGAAATTCCAGATTCCTCTATTGTTTTGGAAGACTGATCTTGAAGAAGTTGTTCACAGCATTCCCCTAAATCTAATCAATTTAGTTATGGTTACCACCATCCTCTTTCACTCTTGATGAGACTCAACCTGTTGATGCTGTTAGCTTATTTTTTTACTACATGCTGCTACACACATTTGCTACAACATCATCTTTTGTAATCAGGTCAAGTAACTGTAGAAAATTTCCTTTATTGACTGATTCTGTGGACTCATCATGGCCTCTTAGAGCTAATTCTTTCTCTTTTGGCACAAAAGATAATTACTTCTATTACTGTCCTAAAATAACATATTTAATTGACAGTCATTTTCTGAAGATGCCCATCAGTTCAATGACACCTCAGTTTCTGTGTGATGGGGGTTGAGTGCATAATTTATTTATCCTTGAAACCCCCGTCCAATACTAAAATCTGATGAACAGAAAAACAGTTTTCTACTCTATTTTTCAGCGTACTTTAAGCGAGGCACAAGAATGTTAAATAATCTTTCCACAGTAGAGGAGCTGTGAAGACAGATGTACTCACTCTGATAACTGCGAATACAGCTATTGACAGCTTTGTCAGTGGTTTCACAAGGGCAGGGAAATTTGAAATTCTGTATATCACACCATGGCAAAAGTGATGAGGGATGAGYTGCCCAGCAGATGCTCCAATATACGCACAGGTAGTGCCAGGTTCTAAGTTGACAGTTTTCGCAATTTAGTAATTACTATGCAGAAAACTGTTCAGATTCAGTTGCAGTTTTTACCCTGTGTTGCCTCGGAGATACTGCTTGCATGTGAAAAAAATCCCACCACACCTACTCCGTTATAGAATTTCGCATAATTTTGTTGTAAGATACTGTTTTGAGATTCAAGAGGATTAATTCCAGCAATTTCCTATATGATTTTATACAAGCCTTTAATCCTTCCCAACTCAGTCTGTAATCTGGAAAGACAGCTAGGTTGCTCAGGTTTGGTTTTTAAATGAAGATTTTTACATTTTGCAGAAAAAAATATCTTTTGAGAAGCTGAGTTCCCCCCTGCTTTCTGTGATAGATTTAATGCAGTCAACAATTCAATTTTACTTTTAAATTGAAATCAAAACCATTTTGACCAATTTTGATGGTCTCATAATAATACTTTTTCCAACCGTTGCTACATAAAGAGTTTTTTAAAGTCTCATCTCTGMTTCTGCCACACACACAAGTATACAAGAATAATGAAATAAACAATCTATTATGTGCAAGCCTTTTTTGCTATTACAGAAGTACGTGGCTTATTTTTAAAATGTCATGTAACCGCAGAAACTATTTCAAATTCACTTGTTTTTTTCTTCATTAAGCCTCTGTGATACCAGAAAATAATTTATTCATTTCCAATGTGCACTGTGAAAATTAAAACAGAACCACTAATGATCAGGTATATACTACTTATAGGTAGTACCGTTGTGTTATTTTAGATAGCACGCATTTATCCTGTATGTCCCCTTATTCTGAAGTCTTGTAATAGAGCACCATTAAATAGTAAAAGTGTGGAAATGTTTTGTCAAAAGAATGAGGTTCATCATGAAAAGTGTACCTTGAAATACTGCTTTCATTTCTGGACTTATCAGGGAAAATAATAGCTCATGATATGCAATCATAGTTATTTCTAAGTTTCATGACGGTTTAACTTATTTTTTCCTCTGCTTTCAGTATTTTGTGATGGTTCTTATAACAAACTGGACAGTGTTTCTTTCACATTCCTTCCAGAAGTGTCTAAAATCTAGAGAAAATTTGAAAGATAATAGTTCTGCTGTACATCTGCAGAGACAAAATATTCCATGGCTTGTTTTGTAGAAGTGGCAAAAAAGTCTGTGAGGCCTGGAGACAAAGAACACAGAAGAAAAAAACACTTCATCCCAAAGCGCTGACCATTTTTCACATGACATGTAGCCTTGGATACACACTTTCACTTTGAAAAGATAAGCTGTTGTAATTAGCCATAAACATATGGACATCAGGAATCTATGCTTTTAAAACTGCGACCATTAAAAACTAACCTGACACAAGAAACTTCAAAGGTTTGAAATTGATATGAAACTTTGTGCTTCATGGAATGAACGGACCAAACTGAATAACCAACAGAATCTCTTCTTATGGATTAATTATCTCGTAATGGAAGAGGTCTTTCTGTATTTTCCTTCCTTCAGTTTATGACAAAGCATGGGAATGGATATAGGATGTAGTATAGACAATTCTATAACTAACACACAGCTGGATAAAATAATAGAGCAGACAATACTAYTCTTGGCACATCTATACTTTTGTGAACCTGGTATAGAAAGAAAAGTCTTCAGAAAAATAATACATTTAATAGGTGCAATGTAATTGTCCCTTAATCTGTTTTTAGGRGGCATAATTCATTACAATTTTTTCAGGACATGCACAGCACTTCATATTGGTCAATTTTATTAAAAAATTGGAATACAGTCTGARAACAGGAATGATGAACATCTTTTTTCCTTCTTCACAACTGGAAAGGCAGAGAATGCTGACAAGGCAGGCTAACAACYACATGTGAAATTCAGCCAGCTCTTGAAGTTTCAACTGGTGACTCAGAGGTCATAACTAAGCTGTAAGCAGTATTCATAAGTTTGTGAGACCTCTGCCTTTCTTGTTAGGTGAAAGCTCACAGGGAATGCACAGAAGCTCATGTTATAAGGGATTGCTAGTATAGCTTTGCAGGGTCAGCTAGAAACAAATTTCCAACAGACTATGGAAAAGCTTATTAACAAGTCCAGTTCCAGAGAAAAATATTTTGCCCAATTAAWGCCTTCTTAAGAAACCAGTGGCAGGCCAGAACTCATATCTGATATCCTTCATGCTCTTGGATGCCAGAAATCCTGCCAGTACAGCAGCCGATTATCCTCCAGCAGTAATGAATGAATAGCACTGACAGAAACATCCTTCCTGCATGTATAGCATGTCACTGATATTTTCTAAAATGGCTCTATGACATGGCTGAGGTGAAGAGAATAACTAACATAGATCAAAAGTAATTCTGTTCTGAATCATGCCAGAGGACACTGGTGGACAACTGGTCCTTTTCCACAGTAACTCAAAACCATAGATTTTCAGAGGGCTCAAGTTTGCCATTCCTTTGATATTTTTCTGAAAGGAAAAAATCATGCAATACAAGATATAATGTCGCCATGCTCTAATGATACCCATTCCTAAAAACTGCCTTCTGCCAATACCTGGCAGGCATTAGTCTGTCTCCTAAGTTGTCAGAGCTGAGATCTGGGTGGGAAGCACAGGCTGTGCTCCAGCTGATCAAAAAAGGGGAGTGCTCCAGGGTGACTTGGACAACATCCAACAGATCCCTTAGTTGAAGAGATTTCATTTGTATTCCCAGTTTGCTTTATGATCTCCATTATTCTTAAGGGCTCCTGAAACACTGTCATTTCCGGTGTTTTTTCACTATTTYGTCTTATTCAAGCAAAGAGCTTGTGACCATTTTGCTGTGACAGTGACATTGTCTTCAACGTGTATCACTGTGATTTTTGCTTTCCCTACTTCAATAAACTCTACCTGAACCTTACGCTAGAAAAAATGCAACTGTTCATCTYGTGAAAGAAATAAACCTACAAACATTCATTAAAAATTTGTTATGTTCTTGCCTAGCTTTCAGTCAATTATTAATCTTGTGTTTAGGATTCTCCAAATCAGARCTTCTAAGACAAACTAGAGAGAATCCATTGAGTTACAGCTCAAGCAATGCTATATAGATGACCCACTCAGGTGTTCAGGGAGTATACACAAATAAGAAGACACATAAACTGAAGTCTGTCCTACAGGTTTGCCTAAGGCTCAAGCATCTGTTCACATTCACCCAACATAAGCCAGTTAAGGCTGGTTAGGTCCCACCGGACAGCATGCTAAGGAAATGCTTTTCTCTCAGTTACTGAAGCAATAGCAGGTTACAAAAACTTCTTGCAACTCAAATGCATAATGGCTGCTGATTGCTGAAATGCTGATATGTAGTGCCAGCCTATGGAAATTTACATGACTTTTGATGACACTGATTAGAGCTGATTTGCCAAAGAAAAAATATCTCCCATCAATAGCAAACTAATGTACTGTGCCCGGTGCTGAGCTCTCACACTTTGGCAGTTTAAGTACACAACTTTGGATGTGCTCCAAYTGTGATAACACTTGAAATATTATAAACATGCCAATCTAATTTGTCAGTGAAAGTGAAAAAGTAAACGTATGAAGAACCAAATGGAACTAACTATTGTATCGGGAACAGGTGCCGCTAGTGTCCTGATAAATGTTCCTCTGTGATATAAAACACATACAGTAAAGGGTGGATGACATAATTATCAACAAGCTGGCAGCTCTGGAAGTATTATAGAAKATTAAAGATAAAAGAACCAAGTGTCATTTATCGTGCCACGTATCTTGATCTGAAGCTCTTAACCCACTGGAGAGATGACCTCTGGCAACCTATAGCGTTAACAGAATGGAAGGTAAGACTAGCGGGGTGGCATTCTGTACTCTTTAAATTACGATTTTTTTAAAAGCAGTATTTTAACTCAATGTACATCTCTTGCAGTTGTTCTGACAAGCTGTTGCAAAGGCAAGACTCTTGCTCTCTTTTAAGTAGGGTCATTTCCCAACTTCCTGTTAATATTCTAGKGGATATGGTCAGCGGATGAAAGCTTTCTGCTATTTCTAAAGTTTGTCAGAGCCCCGGGGATCAGTGTATCTTGGACATGTTAGTTTGGGTATGCTTACTCTTCAGTCAGYGCTCTCCACTCTTGTATAACAGTGGCTGACAACTGGCTTTCAAAAAGGTTAAGACTTAGAAAACTGTTTTACTGCCATGCTTTTGGTAGGTTTTTCTGTTACAGGAAGCAAGCCTTCAGCAAATTAAGTCTGATATGGTTAAAATAATYTAGTCCTCTAGATCATGTAATCATAGAATAAGGTAGGATAGAAAGGAACTTCCACAGGTCACCTGGTCCAGCCCCTTGCTCAAAATAGATCTAAATCAGATCAGGTTGCTCAAGRCCTTGACCAGTAGGGTCTTGAACTCTTCCAAGGATGGAGATCCTACAGCCTCCCTGGGCACCTGCTTCCAGTATTGGACCACCCTCATGGCAAAACATGTGTGTCCACTTCCTGTGGGCCTATTGCCGTGCACCTCTGAGTGGCGTCTGTCCTCATCTTCTCTGCATCCTCCCGTTGGGTCGCTGTGGACACCAGCCAGGTGCCCCGGGGCTGCCYCTTCCACCGGCGTCCRAGCGCCGCTGCCGGYGCCTCCCGGCGGGCGCCCTGCGCTCCGGCCCCGGCCCCCGCCTGCCCAGTGYCCCGCCAGACCTTCTCGTCGCAACCTGCCCAGGTCCCTCTGAGAACTCAGCAGTAGTGATAGTTCGCAATTCTGGCTGGCCTCCAATTTCGATCGACCTGAGTCAAACAAAATGTAACCCAGTTYGGTTCAGTTTCAGTAAATTCTACTCATCCGCTTACACAGTATCACATGYTTTGTATTTCCTAAAGCAGAAACAGACTTAAAGATTTCATTTCTAYATCCACGTGGCTGAGGAAGTTGCTTGTTTGGTATGCACACAAAAGCAAACCTTAATATTTGCGATTAAGTTTCTGGAAGCTTTATCATTTTCAGTGTGAACTTCATTCTACTTTTTATGCAGCCGGAGGATACAGTACAGAAATAGTTTACAATCACAATGTTATTCTAACTATAGAGTAATCCCCAGGTCAAAAACAAGTGACAGGGTTGAACACAGAAGGAAAACGGTAAATTTAGTGGTACATATCATATATGTTATAAGACTGGAAGACTTCATAGCCCTTACTGACTTGAAATAAAGTATTAAGGTATTGTTACATTAATAAAACATAAATCTACAATTTTAATTTTGACAACCCTTATTTTGATAAATAATACCAAACAGGTAATGATGATGCAGAGATGGTCTTTTCCTCATAATCCATATGTAAATAAATAGAAATATGTCATAACACTTAAAGTATATATCTAGTCCACTGGCAGAAAAAGTAAGGCATATTACAGAAACTGTTTTTTTCTCCCTCGTTGATACCTCAAGTAAGATTCATGGGTACCTATTTTCAATGCTTCTGGAAACAAATGAAGCACAAAATCTCCTTAGACCCAAATTAAAAGCTAAAATGTACTCACTAACATCCCAGTAGCAAGACTTTTTAAAAAAACAAATAAATCATTTGTATATACTTTTTTCTTATTTTTCTTATATACTCTATTCTTTCACAATATATAGGTTTAATCTGGGCATCAGCAGTCAGAGTTCATCGGTAACTGATGTTTAGATAAAAATCTGATCCGTGAACATTAGCCATAAAGAATGACTCCACAAATTGCTTGGGGGAAAAAACGTACTATTAACATATGCTACCAATGAAGACATCAGATTATTTACTATGTTAAAGAATAACTCAGGTTCAAACGTGTTCTGGTTCGTCCTTAGCTGGGGAAGGAGTACTCATGCCAACACAAACGCAGTGGTTTTGATTAAAGACATAGGCTTGCAGTGCAGACAGACAGCAAACGTATTTCTTAAACTGCAACATTAGCATATCTTATCCCACTGCAATTGATAGACAATGTCTTTTTTACCAAGTTTTCAGTGTAGGTATCACATTAGAATCAAGGAAAACAAACTTATAATTATTTACTGTTCATGGTATTTTGGTGCATTTCTGTATGCCTSCATGCTAGTGGGAAAGTTTGATTTGATGTGAGATGGGATTCTGCCAGAGTCATTATTCCTGTTTATTGAGTAACAGACTAGTTATAAGAGCAAAAAATCGATATTAATGGCTGGAACACAAGTTCAACCTGACCCTGAACAGGCCTTATTAATGCAACAACATTTTTCGTCTATCTTCCTTTCCTTTCCTTTCCTTTCCTTTCCTTTCCTTTCCTTTCCTTTCCTTTCCTTTCCTTTCCTTTCCTTTCCTTTCCTTTCCTTTCCTTTCCT
>NW_028185073.1:2038441-2155710 GCF_003343005.1 Rhea americana | reverse complement strand
TCAGAAGGCTTGCATTTCCTAGCAATGCTTCCCAACTGAAACAAATGCATAGAAACACAAGCTGTCACAGAAAGTATCTGAATTTCAGATTAGCAAGCAGATATGTATACTCCACTTCCAATGGCCACGTACTGAAAGCTTAAGACACAAGTACTTTGTGGAGGGGGCTTTAACATTTAAAGTTTAACAACTAGAATTTAAATCTGAACTACATAGTTCCTTGCATGTAGCCTGTGCTTGCTTCCATGAAATACAAAGTTGTCTTTAACATTTTCATTTTGAAACTCTGATTTCCAAGACCACAGCAAACAGTTTACTGAGGAGTGACAATGCTGTTCCTGTTTTGTGCCAGGCCTTAGATAGCTCTTGCTCAAAGAATTTCTTCCCAGGGAAAAGGGCAGATTCAAGGGCTGCAGCCGTCYGCCCATATCACAGAATGTTTGAGGTTAGAAGGGACCYCTGGAGATCATCTWGKCCAACCTCCMYRCTCAGCAGGGTCACCTASAGMATGTTAGACAGGGTTGCATCCAGGCGGGCCTTGAAGATCTCCAGAGAAGGAGACTCCACCACCTCTCTGGGCAACCTGTCCCAGTGCTCCGTCACTCTCACAGGGAAGAAATTCCCCCTCATGGTCAGTCGGAACTKCCTGTGCTTCAGTTTCTGCCCATCGCCTCTTGTCCTGTCACATGGGACAACTGAAAAGAGTTTGTCCCCATCCCCTTGACACCCTCCCTTCAGGCCCAGCTCTCGCAGCCGTTCCTCRYAGGGCAGGTGCTCCAGCCCTCTGATCATCTTTGTAGCCCTACGCTGGACTCTCTGCAGTAGCTCCATGTCTCTGTTGTGCTGGGGAGCCCAAAACCGGACACAGTACTTGAGATGAGGCCTCCCCAGGCCTGAGGAGAGTGGTGGGATCACCTCCCTCCACCTGCTGGCAACACTCTTCCTAATGCACTGCAAGATACCATTGGCCTTCTTGGACACCAGGGCACATTGCTGGCTCGTGGTCAACCTGTCATCCACCAGCACTGCCAGGTCCTTTACTGCAGAACTGCTCCCCAGCAGGTSAGCCCCCAACCTRTACTGGTGCCTAGGGTTATTTCTCCCTAGGTGCAGGACTCTGCACTTGCCCTTGTTGAACCTCAGGAGATTCCCCTCCGCGCAGCTCTCCAGCCTGTCCAGGTCTCTCTGAATGGCAGCACAGCCCTCAGCTGTATCAGCCAATCTGCCCAGCTTGATACCATCAGCACACTTGCTGAGGAGGCACTCTGTCCCATCATTCAGGTCACTGATGAATAAGTTGAACAAGACGGGACCCAGTACTGAGCCCTGGGGAACTCCACTAGCCACAGGCCTCCAACTAGACTTTGCGCCAACTGATAACAACCYTCTGAGCTCTGCCTTTCAGCCAGTTCTCAATCTACCTCACTGCCCACTCATCCAACCCACACTTCCTGAGTTTCTCTAGGAGGATGTTCTGGGAGACAGTGTCAAAAGCCTTGCTGAAGTCAAGGTACACAATGTCCACTGCTCTCCCCTCATCTCCCCAGCCAGCCATTCCATCAGGGAAGGCTATTAGATTGGTTAAGAAAATTTTTTCCCCTTGGTGAATCCATGCTGGCTACTCCTGATCATCTTCTTTTCTCACCTTCTTTTCTTCCTTATGTCTGGAGAAAACATCCAGAATGAGCTGTTCCATCACCTTTCAAGGGATGGAGGTGAGGCTGACTGGCCTGTAGTTTCCGGGTCCTCCTTCTTGCCCCTTTTTGAAGACCAGAGTCTTCAGCACTGGCTTTCTTCCAGTGCTCAGGCAGCTCTCCAGTTCTCTATGACCTTTCCAAGATGATGGAGAGCAGCCTGGCAACAACATCCACCAGCTCCCTCAGTACCCGTGGGTGCATCCCATCTGGGCCCATTGATCTGTGGATGTCAAGCTTGCCCAGAAGATCTCTAATCCTATCCTCCTCAGCCAAAGGAAAGTCTCTTTTTCTCTAGACTTTCTCCCTTACCTCCAGGCTSYAGGATTCCTGAGGGCTGCCCTTAGCACTGAAGGCTGAAGCAAAGAAGGCATTCAGTAATTCTGCCTTCTCTGTATCCTTCATCRCCAGGGCCCCCACCCCACTCAGCAGCAGACCCATATTTTCCCTAGTCTTCCTGTTGCTGTTGATATATTTGAAGAAGCCCTTCTCATCGCATCCCCGCATACTCTGACAACATTCTTATAATCCTCCCAAAAGGATTTTCCCATGGGAAAAGCTTATTTGCTGAACCCYGGGGGAAAGCATCAATCTACTTGGACTAGCATTAACATGGATATTTTCATAAACAATTTGGKAAACAAAAAAGGTGTTTACTGAAATGACCTCATATAAGAAAATGTTTCATAGACATATGAGTCAAAGAAACCACATATGTCTTTGACTCGGGATGAGAGTCTGAAAACAGAGGTAGGAGGAAGATGACYGGCTTTATATGGGACCAATATTTTTCTAACTTACATTACCTCCTTCAAATAAAGATTCTCTCTCTCACACACATACAGACACACACACTTGCCTATAATTACTAAAACAAATGTTTAATAGCTACAGTGGAATAAAATGGGTAACCCACTCTGAAATTAATTACATACTAAAAGAAGTGGTGAGATCCCATGTCTCAGTCATACAATAGAGACTTGAGGGCTTCTCAGAGAACATCCTGTTATTTTAGTCTTGAGAGGTGCATAAGTAAAACTATTTCAAACATCATTTTATGTATTTCTGCCTAGTAGAGCTAAAACTTCCAGCTTTAGCATCTATATCTTCAAGTTTGAGTGGAAATTCTATATGTAACAGAAAAAATATTAGAAATTACAGTACAGAGGCAAAATGGTGCTTGGTGGYAAAGCAGAAATTGTTAAGCAAGAAAGATGCCAAGATTTCTTCTATTAAATTAAATAGGATCAACTACCTTAGGAGATCTTATGTATGTCACGTGATACACTGCAGCCACCTAAAAGCTTTTGAACACATATATCGTTAAAGAATTGACTTAGTTTCAAACCTTTATTTTTTGTAATCTATTTAGGAATACATTTCTACCAATGTGAATTTAAACTCTAATATTTCTGAGAGATAATTTCATGGATTTGTACCTTTCACTAACAAATAAAAATATTAAAGTAGCAAACACTTTCTTAAATGAGAATTTTCACTCTCTTCGTATCTGAGTATATGCAGTCTCACAGGCCATTTCAGCTTCTTTTGATTTTCTAATGAACTTTGGAGCATTTGTAATAGTAGGATATCATTGACTAGTTTCTCCAAATAAATTCCCACCTTCTTATAGAGTATTTAAAATATCAGTGTCTCACTGAAGTGCACTGATTTCCAGAACATCAACTCTGAAACAGAAGCACCCGCCTACTGAAGAACGGTGATAGGCTATAAAAAAGTCAAATTTTCTTTCTTCTCTTAAGATACATTTTCAGTTTGGAGAGGGAGATTACCAGATATTTTATAACATAGGGCCAATCTGTACAATTTAAAGATCCACGAAAGTCCAGGTTAACATATACCTTTGTACTAAAGCAAAGATCCTCTTGTTAAGTGGAAGGCCACCATGGCTAACTTTTTCTCTTGGGATTTTTTCTTTCTATCCTGCTACAATCTAGAGTAACAACTTCTCCCTTAGGCACCGCTACACCAGGCTGAGAATATAGTATATGCACCACCTTGTATGCACCATCTGCATACATCTGTATGCAATTCAGAATTTCAGATGGTGAAAACCTGTGGATTCCAGTGCAATTTTTAAGTACTTTTTAAGGATATGAAACCACAAATTTACAAATTTTCAAGGATGATATTGTCTGTGCTCAAGAGAAGGTGGACATGTACTCAGAGGAAACTAGAACAAAACAGTATTCCAAAATTCACCTGAGTGAAGGAAGACTGATACATAAACTTGACACTGGTTTGCTTGCTCGTGGGCGTTGGACAGTTTGCATTTCAGCAAATTGTTCATGCTCTGATATGTGCGTACAAATCAAGAGAGTTTCATCTATCGGAAGCCGTGCTTTGATGAAATGCTTAATCCTCTTTAGGGGTAAACACCAAATTGGAGTATGCCTTTCAAATAGCTTCCATCTATTTGGGAAGCAATTGCTGTGGCTGGGGTGAAGAAGAGAGCAACAGAGACCACTTCTGCTAAGGCAATGATGTCTTTGGGCAGGCTTCTGCTGCCCAGGCTATGCCTTCCATCTACCAGCACACTTAGTTTTCTTTGGTTTAGTTCATCCCTTATGGGAAAGATAACTTTCTTAGTTTTATAGCAAGATGCTATTGTAAGATGCATATTCTTACAATTTATTCTATTTACTGTAGGAATATAATAATAGGAATAGCAAAAAGTCGCAGCTGAGTTTCTCTATTTTTTATTGGAGCCAATACTCATATTCTCTCCAAAGTTTCTTTTTGCTGATCTAACCTCACAGAATCCTTCAGTCTCATAGATAGAAAAATCATTTCTCTAATTCTTAGTTAGTCTTTCTCTGAACCTGTCACAATTTGAACTGAAATAAAATCTTATGCATATCTTTACTCTGCTACTATTCCTTCTCTTCCTCAAGAAATGTCTGATGTAAATATGCACCTAGCATCTTTTTGTTTCTGGAGGCTCATGGTCACTCAGTTTTCAGATCGTACAAAGAGTTCTTCTCTTCATCCGTAAAGAGCCAGGCAGTGGTCTTGAATTTAGAAGAAAAATGTAACTACTCCTTAAATTTGTAAGCTTTAAGTTTGAAACAGCAAATTTTCCCCATTTTTTTCTCCTATGTTTGGGATCATACAGTTCTTTCTGTACAATATTTAATTGTCCTTAAGAGTTTTAAGGCTTAAAACTTTCCATTATGAGGAAATTTCATTAACATTCACTTCCTTTTTCTTACAAACTCATTAAAATATTGATTGAGTTTAGTCTTGAAAGCAATCCTTGAAGAATTTCTATGGTAACCCTCTATATAATTCTATTTCCTCTGGCAATGCAACATACAGCTGTTATTGCATCTGTAAAATTCTTAAGCCACATAGCAGTAGACTAACCTTTTTACAATCACTGATTTTTTTTTTTCAGGTGGCACTGCAGCAAACTTTTTACTGAATCTAGACTTATAAAATCTATTGTACACTTACAGTATGTATTTCTTCTGTAATTGATAWTCTCAGGTAAAGAGGTTAGTTTAATACAATCCCTTTTCAGTAAAAACTTCTATTGTACCTTACCCAATTACCGATTTCTCACYATATTTTTAATGATTGTTTCCTTCAATCAAGGTTATAATTGTTTTTTTAAGTAGATTTTTAAAATGCATATAATCAAACACCATTCTCATAAAAAAGCAGGCAGATATAAAGTATAACAGATTTAGTACTTCTTGAGTTTGAATGTCTGACTCTGACAAATTAACCTAATATTTTGGTACAAAATGATATTAGTCTTTTCCAAAGCCTATGAAGAACAAAGATTTGTTAGACTAATATTTTGGCTTGTACCTCAATTCAAGATTAAATTAGGAAGAAAGTCAAAGTATAGGTTTCAATAAGATCAATACTGTGAACTAGGAGCTGCTACAGGTTTAAAGTAATTTAAGGTATATAAATTTAGTATATGTAAGTGAGTTGCTCAGTTGCCAATGTCCATTCTATTTCATGATGCAGTTGTTCATAAAGGCCACAGACATACCTTAGTAAAATAGGTATTTTCATGAATGGGCAAGGCACAATTTTTACCCTTGTGTACACTCATTATACTCAGGGCACTCTCCTGAATCAGCTTCCATTTAAAATGGTCTCAATGGAAATTAATTTTTAAGTGCCATTCTGTTTCTGATTTGTAGAATAYTATTTATGATAATCTAATTATAATTACTACTTTCTAAAGAAGCCTTAAATATGATTAAGAGTAAGTATCCTTTTACCTGGGCTTTCGCTACTATCAGATATTTAGGACTATATCTTTTGTCAAACCTCTGATCTTTTTAAATTAAATTACCATCCTTTAGTAAAACAGATTATACAAGAGTTTGATAATTGAAATAATCTTAGCTTATTCTCATTTTTCAGGCTCAGTTAAAGGAGAAGCTGGTAATCAGCTCAATACCAATATCAGCTCTCTTTAAGTTCCCTTGAAATATCTTAAAAGTTTGCAAAGTGACCTAAAGTATGCGTGGTCTCAGAAAATATATGAAGTATAATTCAACATAGATTTTGTTTTTATATTTGAGTTTATTATTTGGCATAACCATTTCCTCTGTTGGATTGGTAGACTAGTAYGGCATCTTTGAACACAGAAGATTACTAAGGAAGAGACAGAGCAATAAAGCTTGAGCACATACATTCGTTGCTTTGGTAAAAATACTTGAAAACCCAAAATGAAGTTAGTCAAAAAATAAACACAGCATACTGGGTGGGATAGTATGAATAAAGCATAGCTTTATGCCTTTATGTCTTTATAAATATGGGTGCTTAAAGATTACACTCAGCCAATTTATATTTTGTTAGTTTACACTTATCAAGCACTAATTATACAGGATTTATATGCTATAGGAAAGGCATCACAAAGAAAATGTTTATTTTCTATTCACTTGCTCCTGCAATATGTATTAGTCAATATATTATTAGTCCATTTTGAATACTGTATGAAGTAGCTAGATCTTAGTTGAATTTAGTTTACGAAGACATTACATTGAAGTCAGAGATTGTTTGAAGAACTCGGTAGTAGAGAATACTACAGAGGGAGACTTATACAATCTGATTTTCTGTCTAAAGCTTGGTATAGATGAGATTATTAAGACTTTGAGCCCAAGTCTTAGACTAAATAATGGCAGAAGTTAGGGCTGGTCATTGGGCTAGAGGGAATGACTTTGCTTATTCCTCACTACCAGTTATCACTGATGATTCCTAATTATGCCCTAATTATATCAGAACATTTTAAAAGAAGAATTCATACTAAGAAAATCTCCACTACAAAGTGTAGTAACCGTTTACATTATTCTAAGCTCAAAGAAATGGAGATTGCACTTCAATGTGGCCAGCATCAGCAGATACTTATTTGGCAGCAAAATTCAAAGGTAAGATTARACTATTTCAGAAGCAAAGACACGCAAGCCTAAAATATCTCACCATCTCACAGGACCTTTCACCAGCAAAACATTTTGGCTAGTACAGCTTCAGCATTAGCCTCTTGCTAAGATGCTGCTTTTTCAGAACAAACCTTATAGCCAGTGAGTTTGATTCAGGCCTCAGTTCAGCAAAATGGCTAAGCACACTCTTAACTGTAAAATTAGTAACAGTATGTACATTTAACAGCAGCAATTGCAGGCRTGTGCCTGGATGTAAGCCAGAGTGCCGATCTGAAACTGTGCCTCCATCTGAAGCTATACTAATGAGCACTGGCTCGGTATATATTCCTGCATTTCTTTACAGATGCCTTATGTGTCAGGCAGGAGTTAATGTGGTTTTCCTCAAGGCAATAACCAAAACAACTATTAGTCAACCAGATAGATGCCAGGTTATCTGAAAATTATACACAGGAAATCTTTCTGTCCTTTCTTCTTCAGCAATTCTTCATCAGTTGCCAGTTTTCAATTCTTCAGTCATCAGTTTTCTTGCCCTTGATCAACACCAACATTTAAAATTACAATTATTACAAAGTACATCTTTAGAAACCTAATACTATTCTGTTTCTGATCCTAAGACTTGCAGCCTACTTTACCCTATTGCCAGTGTCCCTAAGTGGTACTTAGTACCTGCAAGAGCTTTCCAGAGATATCAGCTGCAGAATAACATCCTCAATAGTTTGCCTATTCTCAACTCGTTGAATACACCTGAGCACAGCAATGTGCTGTCAGCAGCTTCCAGCCTAAGGGATAAAGTAATTACTGCAGATAGACAGAAAAGGTGCCTCAAAACAAAGCAATTCAGTTTCATTAGTCATTCTATCCATTGTAACGGGTAGAAATGGAGGTCATGAAAGGATACAGTTGCTGCTGACCCAAAGGGTTTCCAGCCTCTGAGGAAGACAGGACAGCACAGAGGGAGCATTAGCACCACCAGCAAGTTTAAGGATGAGAAGGCAAAGCCAGTCCTTCACGGTCTTGCATTCCTTTGGCTYATACACTTAATGTGGAAACACTGATCAGTTCAAACTGTACTCTAATAGCCTGGTCTGCACCCTGTCAGATGCTTTTGTACCATTATCAAATGTGTACCTTTAAGCAATGAAACGTGAAAGAAATCCATATCATAACTGCAAATTGTATTGATAAAAAACTGCAATTGTTAATTTCAGTTTTACTGAGGCTGGGAGCATAAGAGGAGGGATATATTCATGACTTCCCTTCATTCTCTTACTTAGAATGAAGTCCTCTGGCCAGATCTAATGGAGACATTACATACCTCARCTTAAGTATGGAAACTGATTCTGACGAGGATTTGTTCTTGGTGGCTGTATGTAGACATTCAATGTTTTACATTCAGTGCTTTTACAAAAGCAATGTGTGTAGACCAGTATCTATCTTTTATTTTTGCAAATGCACCTGAAAAGAGAGCACGAATTAATAGATTTGATATCCATTGCTAAAGAAGTGCCAGGAGTGTTCTCACAGATATACCTTCAGGCCACTAAATAACCTTTAACAATCGAGAAAAGAAAGAAGTCTTGGAGCTCAGATTCACACAAAAATCAAGAGACAACTCCTCAGTCAGTCTCATTAACCTTCCTGCATTTTAACCCAGATAGAGTAGCTTCCTCATAAAAAGCAGTTCTTAAGAATCAACTAACCAGAGAACTCCCRTCTCCTAAATACTGCTGTGCCAAATTTCTCCACTCACAGGCTTGGTGGATGAATTTACCCCATGGATTAGGTAACCAGATAAGCAATATTTTCTTCACATATGCTCCTCTGAAATTTTGAGACACAACAATATGGGTAATTCTAACACCTAGAGAGGAGGTGAAACAAAGAGAGTGCTACAGTGAAAAAGAAATYATATGTAAATCATTTTTCTTGAAATAGCACCAAGAAACCATATACTCACAAGATCTTTCTATAGTGAATATACTGCCTTGATTCTGAGGTGTCCTTAAGTGGGTCGTACTAGGACTGAAGAACCTCTTGTACTTTGGTATATGGTGCCTTTCTTTATGATATTATGGAAACATCTCTTCAATCACTGTTCAGTGATTATGKTTGTGATCTGTCCTTCTGTGTTCTGCTGTGAAAGCAGCCAAGGACAAAAGATCCCGTTCTAGAAGAAACCTAGCACACATTTTGAAGTATCTCTCTTTGAAAGACCCATTTACAACAGATGCTGCTCAGTAGAAGATGAATCTACACCAACTTGGCTGCAGTGGTCAGCTGGATTTGCRATTAAGCTCATAACTGATACCGAGACTCCTAACTGTCTCTTTTCCTGATCAAGCAGCAGACATCTGACTTGGCACAGCCTCTAGCCAGAGCAGGTGGAAACCAGCAATTGATATGACCTGACTTTAGAGGGCTTGGAATATTAGGCATATAACAGTACTAAAGAGTGCACTAAAGTGCAGTTTGTTGAAGCAACAAACTTTCCTCAAGTGATCTGAGATTTCATTGCAATCCAGGTTCTGGGAGGAAGTACTTGGAAGGAAATATTATGGGAGTGGGACTTCCACCACATCAATGAGATCGAGAAATAAAAACTGTGATATCTGAAATGCTATCAGCTTTGTCTGCCATCTTTCTGCAACAATAGTCTGGAGAAGGGCTCTCTACTTCTCAAATTGTCAATAACTGAGAACTCACAAAATTTAACAGTAGCTATAAGTTTTGCAAATGGAAAAGCAATCTGAAACTCAGTACTTCATTCTGGMCATTCACCAGCTGACATTTTTTCTGGGGCACTGTGCTACTTCCATTCCCTATATAAACAAACTTTCCTTATTATTAGTCTCAATTCAGTATCCCTAGTATCCCCTTTCTAAGAAATGGATTTTTGCATAATGGCCATAACAACAAGTTACTCTGACTCAACTGAGTATTTAGCTCCGTGACATCATGAGGTCCACAGACTCTTGCTCTTCCTATACCAAAGCAGTGAGAGAAGGATTCCCRGTCCTGTAAATCTCTGTTGCTTGGAAGGTATGGAGAGACTGGAAAGAGTCTGTGATCAGTCTCATTTTTTTCATCTTTTAAGTGGTCTCAAATCTTCTACCCCTGCTCAGATGAAGTTTGTTTCCAATGCTGTCTTCTGTCTACTTTGCTAACTTTTAACCTCCCACTTCCTTGCTGCAGCTGAATATCTACTCTCTTGTATCTTACACAAATTATTAAAAGAAACCAGCAAAGAGCAAAGTCATGCAAGGACAGCAAACAAAAATGACTGTCTGCTGGGTTTACATCACTGTTACAAAGCAGTAAATAAAATATGACCATCTAGATAAAGGAGGAGGAATTTTTGATTAATCATTCGTTCACCCTCCATTTTGTATCCTCTTTCCTTCCCCTGCTACTCTTGTTTAATAAGTCTTTTTGTGTATAGACTAAAGATAGGCAAAAAGAGAAAAACTAGCAGCTTGCACTCCTACCATTACTCCACCTACATACATAAAACTACATACTCCCAACTCCCTTTTCTCCCTACCTTTCAAATCCTCTTTTTGCCCCCTTAAATATCTTTTCCTCCTACTCTCCCCCAGCCACTGAATCTTGCACTTCCCTTTTCAGTCCAAGTAGCTGGGTGCTGAGAGCTCGTTTGGAGAGAGAGACTTTAGCGCTTTTGCAGAATATGAGGTTCCTCCTCGGGACTCAGTCCTCAAGAAGGCTTAAATGCTCATTTGTGGCAGAGGGCTGCCCTCTGCTATGCAGAAAGATAGGTGACAGTGCAGCAATGCACCTGCTCACCAAACCTCCTGGCAGAGCAGGTGCCCTCTGCCTAAATAACATTTTCTCCTGACTAGTTATTAGGTGCTCCGATAACCAATAACCTATTCCAGTTTTTCCCATCAGGTTACATATTCCTCCGAGGCCTGGAGGAGTCTTGGGTTAAGTGAATGTCCTCTTACCTCTCTGATCTGTGAAGTGATGATTTTCCTTCCCTTTAGGGTAATAAAGAAAATAGTGATGGATGACAATGAGAAAGCTGTCAGAAAGGGAAAAGAGAATTTACCACACTTTTCAGTGTGAAACAATCTACTTTGCTGATAGTACTACCCTCAACTATGCATGGTGGATTCAGCACCTTTCCCTATAATCTGGCTTCATTTTCACTCTCTTCCTGCTCTATACAATCGCTCTAAAAAGCAGGAAAATATTGCACCAGCTGCCTCTGCTTGACATAGCCACTCTCTATGTAGCTGTTTGCAGATTTGTTTTGTTTACCTAAGTGAACTTTTCTGACRTGTCGTATATTTTGGGAGTTTTCCTTTCCTTTCTACAGAGAGACAGACAAGAGTAGCAAGGATAGAGATTGTTCAACAGGGCTCTTTAAGCCATAGTTATCTTTTTGAACTATATAAATGCAGATACACTGAAGAAACATACACATACAGATATTCACAAAGCACAGGCTTCTTCAGAAACCACTGATGAAAGGGGAAAGGAAGGGAGTCCATGAACGTACCAGGACCGCATTTTTAACCCAGTGAAGGTGGTGTTGGCGAGGAAATAAGTGGCATATATTCCATCTCTTGGTGCTCAGGGAATTAATGATGTTTGTATATACAAATCTGAACAGGTCTCAGAAAAAAAGGCTTCCTATTGTTAATTCTTGAGAGCAATCAGTGTGTCCACACTCTTCCTGGCAACATATACCATCAAAACTGTCAACTACGCTTCATTTTTAGAATCTGTTTTCAGCATGTACTGATGAGAAAGAATGTAGTTCCTATTTCAGAGCTTTCAGTTCTGGCAAAGGAAAAAAAAATCAAAACAGAAAAACCTTGTCTTGATTCATGAACAGAGATAAATTGAGATGGAAGCTATAGCTGAAGAATTACTGTCAAAATGCTGAAGCCAAGATTCTAAGGGATTCATTTTTTCTGACGATGATCACACTGAGATGGAAATATCTTCTGGAGTCCAAGGCTTATTAGTTTAAATATTGAACAGTGATTCTTAACCTTTTCAAGACTAATTGTTTTGTTGGCAAACTAGGTATGCTCTTTCCTTTACACTAAACAAGGAGCACACTTGGTAAATGTGGATCTACTTTTTTGCCTGTATCTGTAGGGTTCAAGTAGTTATAGAAATGGTTGCTACTTGAGCTTCTTCTTCCTTTTTCTTTTCTATACTTTACAATCCAATAGGGCAGAACAAACTTTTAGAACTACAGGGTAGAAAYTCTTTTGGGGGAGGCAAATAATCCATGAGTATTCAAGAGGTAGTCTTTTATTTAGTTTGTTTATTTGTTTATCATTAGTAAAGCTGCTGGGCACCTAGTACACTGCTTGTTAACTCTCAAGTTAAAAGCAGCATTTGTGCAGAGTTCACAACCATCTTATTCTGTGGTTTGCTGAGCTTTCTGTTTAAAATTCACTAACAAGGAAAGTGCTATTATGCAAGTGACACAACAGGAGAAAAATAAAGCAAGAAAAGCTAATCTTAAATGCAAATTCCCAGTAGTTTTGACAGCAAACCCATTGTGAACCCGGGAAAGAGGAGCTGACAGCTGGACACCGCTGCTGGAGAAGTTCACTGCAGAGTTAATGATACTTTCAACCTTGCACCTGCAATCAAGCCCAGTGTTGAAGGGTAGCTGTATGTGTACAGGGTTGACAGTGCTCTGCAATCCCTGCAACAGATGAATTGTCAGGAGAGTAGGAAGTATTATAAATGAGGCATTGTGTTTTTGAAATGCAATGTTATTTTTAAAGTGAATACTAAGCTTAGGGACCTGGGCAACTCTGGAGATGGATTAGTTATGAAATAAAGGGTCTTCTACCTTTGCGTCACCAGTAAGGATCCATTATGTGTGAGTAGAGACTGAAAGATCATTCGTTTGTTGTAAATTGTTTTGTACAGCTAGTATGAGATGAAGCAATAGGTTTTGAATTATGGAATTACAGAATAATTTAGGTTGAAAGGGACCTCTGGGGATTTTCTGGTCCAGCCATTGTTCAAAACAGAGTTAACTTTAAAGTTACATGAGGTTGCTCAATACCTTGTCAAGTTGTTTATTAAATATTTCCAGTGATGGAGAATTCCACAACTTCTCTGGGAAATCTTTTTCCATGTGCAGCCTATCTAACTATGGAAACTTGTGCAGTTTCAAGTTGACTTGCATTTCCCCTGGGTAACCTTATCCTGATTCTCACCAGAAGATTTAATGTGCAAAGAGAATGACCTCTCTTGCTGGCACATCAGAGTGATAATTACGTATGCTGGTGGACTATGTGCTGTCTTCCACAGCAGTGTTAAAATTCTGTATGGGCTTTCACAAGCTTGTCTTCTTTTCTTGGATCTCCATATATTTGCGATGGGGGGGAAAGGACTGAGGAGAGCTTTTTCTGTTTCCTCTTTTGATCACTAGCTAAAGAAAAGAAAAAATCCAGAACACAAAAAGTTCTAATATATGAGCAAAATTTCTCCCGTTTCTGGGACATAATCTGTCTCATTTAATCTGTTCATCACTCATAATATAGCTGTTTTGAAATCTTTAATGAGAAGTATCCTCAGGGATACATTTTCTCTCATTTTACTGGAGAATCGCACAGTTTATCATTTGAGTATCCACTGGCTATATTAGAATTCAGGCAAATATTTGCATATTTTAAATGTCTGCATGAATACTGCGACCATTTGTCAATGTCTTCACTGAATTGTTAGTCAGAGAGACTTGTGCACATTATTTGCAACTGAAATTGAACTGTTTGGGTTGCTATGGTTACAGTTGTGGTGAAGAAAAATTTGCACAGCTACTATCTTTCTTGAGGGGGTGAGCTGAGGAAAGATAATTAAAAAATAAAAGTTAATCCTGTACATCAGGATAGGATCAGAATTGAAACAAAGCTTTGTGTGTGCATTTCCCTATATCAATGAAAGACACAATATATCCATAAAAGTTAATAAATATTGATAGACACTTCCATCACATTCCCCTCCTCTAAATTTATCGTGCAATTTGTATCAGTCAGGCTGTGGTGATTGGACCAGTGCAACCAACAGACTTTGTTAATTAGGATGGTTAGCTGGTTTAGAAGAGCATGATGAAATGGCAGTTTCTTCTCCTAAAGTGATTACTAAGATTTTTCTTTTTTCAATTCAGAGAGTACAAGAAGGCATCACATAAAAATCCAAAGTCCTAGGTCTATCCTCTCTCAGCTGGATGTCCTAACTGCTAAGAAACACTATTGCAACCCCATCCTCATGCAGGCTGGGAGCAGGAGGGCAAGGAGACCAAATCTGCAAAATCCTCCATGATGAAGAGGGTCTTCAGTAGCAGCATGTACCTCTATTTCCTGAGGATTTCCTGGTGCTGTAACCTACAAGCTAGACTTAGCCAAATTGCGCCATTTAAGTTGCAAGAAAGAATCCCACCCTGAAACCACATCATGTTCCCAGCAGCAGGATGCCAGAAGATCCAGATCCATTGCTGTGGGTAGGAGTGAGCTATCAGGATCTTCCGAGTCCCATCTCACCTTCTCTTTACCCTCTGTCAGGAAGAGAGCCACAGCCATCTACYACAACCCGTTCAGTGCTCTCCTGCCCCTGGCCTGTCTGCAAGTCCAGGCATTTGACAGTCCAGTATTATCAGGCTAATAYGGAACAGGGGATGATATGACCTCCTCTAACCACATTTGTAGATGAAGGTGGCCTTGGTTACTTGTTTGATTCYGTGATGTTCAACATCTCCTTGGCATAGGTATTTTCAGATTATCAGTTAGGGGAGGTAGGAGGCAGGTTGTCTCCTAGTCCATCTAAATCAGGCTGAAGGAATGCAGACACCTAATTTCAGAATTGTAAGAAATATCCAAGCCCCCCAAGCAAGCACTTGCTGTGTTTCAAAAATCTGTGGGTTAATCAGCGTTAGGGAGAAGAATTTACCAATTAGTCCATAGAAACCTAAATAGTCTTGGTTTTTCCCTTGGTAGTTAACTTCTAATTTAATAGCTAGATATGCAACTTTACCAGAGACATGAATAAATTTTGGATCCAACTTCATTTCAACTACATTTTTGCTGGTAGATCTTCCCTGATGTCAGCAGCACTGCTCCTGACTTACAGTAGGGAAATGAGGCCAGTATTAGCCCTATCATAATCTAGAACAGCTCTTTTAAATCACTATGAATATATTATTTGACGCTTTTATTCCTGCCTGTGAATTATTTATGGAACAGTCAAGAAATGTTCAAATGTCAGTGTTGTTTGTAGCTATTAAAATAGTAGTTACTACTTAAGCTAATTTAAGAAGATGAGTATTTTTACACACTATTCACTACTGGTCTCACTGCTTACTGATACTCCATTGTTCTGTGTGCTGCTTCATGGTTTCATACCTTATAAAAAAAAGACAATCCCCAAAACATAAGGGCTAAAGAGTTTGCAATGTTACTCTCATCTTGTGAAGCATGCTAGAAATTTTTATCATTGAGAGAGCTAATTTGGGAGCTGAGTAATAATTGTTAACATTCATTAAATATTTTGAACCTACAAAAGTTTTTCTGAGGAATCTATAGTTGTCTACACATCTTTAAATTCTGAACAAGTATTGGAATAAATATATGATCTTATTAACAGCACTATTTCTCCACCACTTTTTGGATCACATTGGCTTGCTCTTGTAATCATGTCAATGGTGAACCATACTGATATAGTGATGAATACTTAGATTTTGGAAGACTATTTGTTTACATCAGATAATCAGATTTTGTAAGACCAAGATAGTTTTAAGGGAAAAAAAAAAAAAAAAAAAAGGAACCCGCTCCTAAGAACCAAATTCTTATTAACAAAAAATTCTTTTACAGGATGCAAGATTATGGTTAGTCAAATTTAAATTAAAACCTAGAGCCCCTTTTCCTGCCAGTACCAATGTTTTTAATTTATTTCTTAGGAGGGATTATGTAAGATATCAGATAAAATTAGACTAGACACTTCTCACAGGTACAGGATGATAATAACATTGATAAAAGCAAGGACTGTTCGTGCCCAGAGCCCTGGCACAGCTTTCCCACCTAAGGTGCCCGCACACCCCTCAGACGTCTGGGCACAGACGGTGAGTTGAGACTGAGGAGCAATTTGGCTGCTGTGGGATATTGCAGGGGATGCAGAGCCAGAGCTCAGAGCAGAAAACTAGGAGCAGGAGTCAGCACGGGAGACTTGGGGCTGGGGCCAGGAGCCCCTCGTCCAGGCTGTGGGAGCAGAGGGATTCTCCAGTGCAAGCAGGTGCTCCTCCAGCAGCACCTACTCAAGCTCCCTTTTCAGAGACTCCTTTGAAGGACATAAATCAGACCCTTTTCCAGACCATGGTAGACAGGAACTGGGGAGTATTTGCACAGCTTTCTTTCTCTTTACCTCAGGAGACTTCTTTTGGTTTTGGTTTTATTTTCAGGTGTGAAAATAAAGTCAATATGCTATCATTTTTATGACATTCATTCCTATCATAAATAAAAAGTCACATTAATACAGTAATTTCATTTTCCAGTTCACTGGCCCATAATGTAGCTTATTGCACTCGGGTATTTAACACAAATATAGAACAGTATTTACTCTGATGTATTTTAATTCTATCAAGAGTTGTGATGACATTTCAACAATAAGAGCTGGTGCGTGGTTGTTTAGGCCATTGGTCATAGGTGAGCCTTTTTCCTCCAGATCCTGGATATTAAAATCCAGGTGAGACTACTTATTCTCCAAAATAAATTTAATCCAGAGGCTGATGTGCAATAATCTATATAGGTCTTCTTTTTAGAAAACAGTTGCACCAGGACAAGCCACTGTTCCTGGAGGTAGATGCCGAGCAGTGAAAGCAGYCTGGGAGGGCTGGTAGCGACTCCCATCAATCAGTCGGGGGAGCTTTCCCTCCTCCGCCCAGACTGAGCCTCATCCTGCCAGTTATTAGCAAAATGGTCACTGGTACTGTGACTGTGACACTCACCTAACCCTTCTTCTAACTATCCTTTCTGGAAAAAATAAGAGTAATTGCACCTGTATTGCCAGAACTAGCAAAGGAAGGGACTAGACAAAGTGTTTATAAAGTTAATGGATCCGCAGTCCTGGCCCACCGACATGTTAAGGAGTTTGTTTTATAGAAAATACTGAAACTGCTACTGAGAAGGTACTTTTACAGTGCTAAGATTTATTAATCTGGTCGTCTAGTGCACACAGACATGTAAGGAAGTCTTTGCTTTGGTTTGCTTTTGTTTTTGTACCCAGGTACTAATGGAAAGATAACAGTCCATCAGCTGTGGAAATGCAGATGTCACAAGTACAGCAGAACCAAAACTGGGTTGACTGCAATGACTCCATCAAGGCTGTCTCAGCTGGTAAGACCCTAACCCCATGTTATCACTATATAGCCTGCAGTGCAGGGACAGCGGTGAAATGTGTCCTCACCTTCATCTTTTGGCCCTTTTCTGGGAATTTAGAGGCCTCAGGAAAATGTAATTGGAATTTTTTCTGTTCAGATTACATAGCAATGTATATTCTAATTGGTAGCAGTGAGGAAGCTCATTCCCATTTTCTTGAGTGATCTGAATTGCTGACAGTCTGATCAAAAGCGTTGCCCATTATGTGGTGGTGTGTGCATGTAAACCTGGCACACAAAGAACTTGTTAGCCAAYGTGTATCTGACAGGGTTGACAAGAAAAAGGATTTGTTTATACACGTAAAGCTAAAGAGCAAATCTTTTGATTCACTGCAGTAAGTATTCCTCCCTTTAGTTCAAAAAAAACAGGAAAGACTTCTCATGGAAAAGGTTTGAAACAGGGAGGGGGGGAGGCTGAATGTGTAATGATTCAAGCCTTCAGATTCACTAGCTGTTAGCATTGCTTAAATTTAAAAACAACATGAAATCAAACCGGTAGCAGAACTGTGGCTCGCTTCCCCCTCAAATGCTTACCCATGTCAAAAGCAATTCCTAAAAATAAACAAGAGAAAAGCTTTTTAATGCAGTTATCCTGTTTGTAAACAATTTGTTTTTTCACWTAAACCATCAAGGGAGGGATTGATTGATTGATGAATTCCAAGATTTGTCTTCAAATGGAGTTTGGAAGAAAATGCTGCATATAGATTTCTCAAACTGAATCCTCCCTCCCCACTTAAACAACTTCTCTCCCTTGCTGCATTTCCTTTACATCTACTCTGTTTGCAGAATTACTTTTTATTATTTTTGTCTGCTTGGCTCTCATCCTTTTTTTGATTTTTTTCCATGCCATTTCTCTATATTAAGGGGAAAAGATTCTCTGCAAAATCTAGCCATGGTCACAGATCATAAATTTCTTTTGTCCTTGCCTCAGATCAAAAGGGAATGAGCTAAGAAGAAAGATCAGGGAGATTGTTTCTACCTCTAACACACACACACACACACACACACACACACACACAAAAAAAAAAAAAAAAAAAAAAAAAAAAAAAAAATTTTTTAAAAAAAAAAAAAAAAAAAAAAAAAAAAAAAAAAAAAAAAAAAAAAAAAAAAAAAAAAAAAAAAAAAAAAAAAAAAAAAGAGCAGATACATAGATGTTCAGCTTGACCTCAAGAGCATTTAATTTTCACCTGATGATCCATAGCTTGGCCAACTCACACAGCTCTTCTGAAGTTAATAAACACTCTTAATTAGTGGCATCTAAGGAGCTGAACATGAGCACAAGGACTGATTTCTGGCTATGTTTCACATTTCAAACAGCTTTCCTTAAACCCTCTCCAAGAAGAGTTAAAAGTTTGAACTCAGATGAGCCTCAGATTTAAATATCTGGACATGAAAAGAAGCCACCTAAGAAAACAGAAAATAACACTCTTGTTACATCTACTTGTCTATTTCTAAATCCCCAAAGTTATTTTTTTTTAAAAAAAAAAAAAATTACCATTTCTCCTTTGTCATCGGTATTTCTCCCCTCTATCTTTTCTACAATGGACTATTCATACTTTTATTCTATATTTAAGAAGCCTGGGATCACGTAATAGCTTAGATAAACAGAGGACTGGTGTTAGTGGGGAGATATAAGACCATTGATACTTTTCCAAAAACTATCCCCCAAAAGTTGAAATTAAATAAATTTAAGCACTGTGAGATGTTGTTAGAACTTGGGATATGAACAACATCTAAGGCCCTTAGGCTGAGCTAATGAAATCAGGACTCCAGGCAGCAGCTTTTGGAAGTTTCCATAGCATTCTACATACAAATGCCTCATTTCTTCTTTTCTTTCTCTTTTTCTTTTTCTTCTTTTTCTTTTTCCTTTTCCTTTTCTTGAATACATGACAATTCCTGTAGCAATTTAATGGCTTTACATTATTCAATAGCTTTATCAATGACCAAAAAAAAAAAAAAAAAACAAAGATTTGCTGTGAAACTTCTGAAGATAACAACAGCCTGGTGGAGCTGTATATGTTGTTGGTGATAGATAATGATACTCAGTAGTGTGAGAAGGCAGGAATATTTATGATCTGCCCACATGAAACCATACTGAAGTGCTCAGTAAGGCTTTAAAGCAGATGAGGTGAGCTACCTGATACAGTCAAGAAATGTGAAGCTTTGTTCAGACTGCCAGTGAGATGTTGCATCTACCTTTGYCCATGTTTTATAAATACCTGGGAAAACAAGGTGAACTTCATAAGTGTCACTCGAGAACAGCTTTCCATAAACCTTTAATAAGGTGTACTTTCCAGTCAGTTTATCCTTCAAAGAGAAGAAATCAAAAGGTGCTGTGAAAGAAGAAAGRGGGGCGGGGAGTCTCACATATCTTTTATGAAAATGGAGGAAAAATGCACAGTAAAAGAAAGACAGATTTAGAAAACTGCAAAGAAGAAACATGCTGAATATTTTTGGCACTGTTTCTTTGCAGTAAAACAAGAGATATGGCATCTCTCTTGTCTATGGCATGTACCRGAGGATACCCAGTATTACTTAAAGACTTAATCTCAGAAATTTTCAGTCAACAGTTATTGAATGAAGTGTAGGAATTACATGAAACTTTCTACTTTAAATTAGTCTGATGACCACTTTAAAAAGATAATCTGAGTCTATACAATAACCTTTATAAAATGTTTTCTAGCTGATGCATATTCCTATTCTATTTAAATCAGAGGAAAAACTTCCATTGACTTAAATTCTGTCAGGTCTTAGCCTGCCACTTTCTGGTCATTTTTCCATCCCTTCTGTCTCTGGAGGTGAGCATTTTATCCTGATTGCTTGATTTATGTCCTATATTCTTTGCAAGTAACACTGACTAAGCCTCAGAAAGGTCACTGTTTCACGTCAGATAAACATACAGATGTGTAGATGTTCAATAAGCTGTAGCCTTGGGAGGCTAAAGCTTCCTGGGAGAGGAAAAGATTGAGTTTTCTAGAAATGGATGTTTCCACCAACAGCCAACATACCAAAGATGCCTGCATACCTAAACATGCCAGAAAGCAGAACTAATTTTTCCTAATGCTAAACAACCACTCTAATAGTGGYAGGTACCATTTCTACCACTTAGAAAACTGGTAACACTGCAGTTGTGAGTGACTGGGATTGCTAGGAATGTGTTAATGTGAGCTTCTCTCAGGGGAAACTGAGGAAAGTATTGATTGTTGTTTAAGATCCAGATGAGCAGGACAGGATGAACAGCTATGCACACCTGTAATGCCAAGTATGCCCAGATGCATGACTCTTAAATGACGCTTGGAAATGCCCRACAACTTCAAGTTTCCCTTAAGCTACCCATAAGTGAGGAGGTTGCTGGAAGTGGCTCTGTGCTGGGCATCTTGGCTCTTTTAGGGCACTTGAAATCCATTCTTCAACTGTCCACCTGGAGATGTGCACTGAACAGCGGTCTGGATTCAACCATGCCCAGAACATGTACATTTAGGGGTACGTTTAGATTATGTGACTAGGTAACGATTTCTTTAGTCCCACAACTGATGACTTCATACTGGTATGTAAGAAAAATTCCTTTTTTTTTTTGATTTTTTTTGACAGAGACTTAAAAGTCCTGAAGATACAAATCTTAGATTTTTTGTCTTGGCTTTAAGTAGGTTTCTTACTGAAAAGATACCCTATTTTAAATAATCACAAGCTTACCTCAACTTTTGACTCTGTTATTTAAGTTCTACAGGAAACATTGAAGCATCCTTAGAGTATGCCATGAGAAAAGGTCGCAAAGGAAACAAGAGAAGAATTGCAAGTGGTGGAATGAAGTAGTGAGGAAAACATAGTTTTATAAATATATATAAAGAAAAAGTTTGTGTAATTCATTTAAAAGTTAATCATGCAAGAGACACACATTAATAGGAAACCATCAGTGAACACTGGAATTAACTTCTCATTTTTCAAGGGAGCGATGATTGAGAGAGACATTTCTCATGGAAAAGCTAGGATGAAACAAAGAGCTGCAGCTATCATGTGATGTCCAATGAGACACTTTTCATTATTTCTTTGTAGAAAGTACTTGTTGGGGTCCAGTTTTAATTAATGTTCTTTCTTACTCTGAGGCCTTCTGCTAGTGGTGTTAGGAAGCAAAGCAGTTAGCTTTTCAGCTGCTGACATCTCCTGTTTTTCATAGTTTATCTGACATTTCTCATGTGGGTACTGCTGCAGGAGTGGGAAAGTCTTAGCTARTATTTCAGGAATTTATTGAACCTGTTTGTTAGTCTGGATTCACGACTGTTGAGACAGGTGAACTGTCAGCCCAAAGAAGAGAAAAAGAGGGGACAGGGAACAGACACCAATAGACACCACATGTTTGAAGCACGGATGATCTTTTTTCCTGGGGTAGTAGCTTCCCCTTGGTGAAAGAAACTGCAAATTACTATTAGTTCATATGGCAGAAAATTGCAAATGCAAAAGGAAATAAATATTTTTTTCTGCACTAGATCTTGCAACTACTGCCTATGAGGTGGGGGGTTTTAGTACTAATAGGAGGCTATTAAACAGAACACAGGAGTTAAATTATATAATTAATTCAATCTTCCTTGTCAGTTGACAAAATCCCTATTCATTTCTGTTCTGTGTTTCAGAACCTTTACTATCTACGGGTAAAGAGTTATTGTTCTATCTGCTTATGAGACATAAGTGGTGTGATAAAGTAAATATCCACTTCAAAAATGTCTTCAGGGAAGACTGTATCTGTAGACAATTCCATACAGCAAAGACTTGAGGTATGATTTGTCGGAGGATATTGAAGTACACTAAGTAGTATTTCAGCCAAATGAGAATAAAGTCCTTCTTCATGGATGGAAACCTTTTAAATATGGCTCATATACTCTACCCAGCCCTATAGATCGATAGGAACCTACAAGCAAGAAGACAACTATCTGTGAATAATTTTCACTAACTGGCAAGTTACATCATATGCTTGCCTGTCTGCTTGCTCTTTACCCCTCACGTTTTTGAAGATGTTATCAAGGACGACTCACAAAGGAAACTCTCTTCCCAAACTTGCACCACATGCGTTGACATTTCATGCAGGAGATGCCCTTGCTTCCACTTCCTGGTTTCCAGTCTAGTCCCTCATCTTGCATAGTCAAGCCTCATTACTCCCCCTGTCAAGGGGATCCTTTGCTCAGGAGTGCACCCTACCTCTACCAAATGGAAATGAAATACAGTATAAAAATTGTCCACAAAATCATTTAAGTTGGAAGAGATGGATGGAATGGATGGAATGCTTAAAGAAAGCTTTCTGTCTGCTTCCAGTCTCACTCCTCCACAATTTTAAGTGAATGACTACTCATGAGGTTTCTTTTCTAAAAAATCTTTCCTTGCTCTCTGTCACTCCAGGTCTTACTTTGTCTAATACTTTTTGAGTAAGTGCTTATTTTGGATTTTCACCCATTTCCTCTGACAGTAATGCAACCAGGAGCACAGGAAATGACACGTTATTCCAAATCTTATTTGGATTCCATTTTAATTGGCAAATATATCTTCTATATTATTCCAATTTTCACCTCTCTACATCTATTTTTACCAAGAAAAACAGAGTGTTAAAATATATCCACTACTTTATCTTTAAAATGATGCATACAACCTTAAAAAAAGGAATGCAGGATCTGTCCCAGGTATATTAAAAATACATAAATTTTATTTATTTTTATCTTTATTTTATTTTTTTTATTCAGAATTGTTACCTATTTATGAACAGCTTTGGCCAGGTGATTTTAATGGTGTGTTTGGCATTTAAATTATTTTTTTTCCTGCTTGTTTGATTGGGGTTTATTTGTTTGTTTTTAAGTCCTTTCATCTGTCCTGCTCTCGCTGAACAGGTATCCATCTATCATCCTCAGTGAAAGTAGAAGTAAAGCACCCTTCTCTATCATAGCTGACAGGATGAGACACCACTCAAAAGTGGTTAGTTTTGGCCTGTTTCTACCCATGTTATCTGTCAATCATAAGCATGAGAACGTGATCAGCTTTTCATCTCTGTGAAACACCACAGCCTACCCTCCTGAATCTGGGGTAATCAGGATTATCATGCTACCTGCAGGATACTATTYGCATCTGATTGGTCATCAGATGATGATTGTCAGAAGATGATCATAAACCTTCTCTCCCAGTTAGCTTGTATTTTCTAGGAAAAAAAAAATCAAAACAACAACCCCCTCTCAGCATTAATTCCTCTCCAGCCCATTCCCCTGGAATATTTGCCTAATCGTTACTGAATTTTGCACTTGTCTCTCAAGTTTCACCTAATACAATGAAGCCAAACATACAGAGATAGTCTGCTCTTGTCCAACCATATAATCATACTTTTGGTCATACTTATCCAAAATCAATAGCAGAACTTCTCTTGACTTCAATGACTCAAATAATATCATATTTTTTCCTGCCTGCCTAAGTTTTACATAGTACCTAGGATTTTACCTGTGGTTTTGTGAATCTCCAGCTAATGCTGGCAGCACAGTTTAAGAAATCTGGATGTAGCTCAATTATAAAAAGGCTAATGCTGTCAAGATTTTTTGAAATGAGCGCTTGAAATTAGCTATATGAAATATTCATGAGCTGAAAAAACCCTAGGAAAGCTGAAAAATATCAGCCTGTGTTTACAGATTGTCTGGAGTTTTAGAAAAGAGTGTCAAGATCAGGTGTGCTAGGAACTGCTCTTCCACATTTGATTGCTGTATTTTCATTATCTCCAAGCACAGACATGCAAGACAAGCATGTCTGGCCTAATGTGCTTTTGGAAGAGTGAAAAGTCCCAGTGGAGCAACAGTTCAGTGCAGACACTGTTGCTAGCTTCTCAAATTCCTGGATTATGCTACTTGTAGTTGCTACACATGTGTGGATCAGAGATCAGAGCTTACCCATTGTGAAAAGCCATTTTATGCCCATATAAAAGAGCTTATTTCACAAATGAACAAGCCAAAGGTTTAGCTCATTTGAATATCTGAATGAGATCCAAAACAGATTTAATTGAATATTCATTTCATGCAGCTTTAGCCAACTGAGTTGCTTAAATGAATTGATCCCATGAGTAATAGAGTATATATATATATGGACTTAATAACTGAACTGATGGTAGCCTCCAACAGTGTCCTGTATAACGCAGCAAGAGGATGGCAAAGGACTCTGATTTGTACCCTTGCTAGCACATGCTGCTTTACACTGCAATGCCTGGTCCGTGGAAGCACCCTGTGAAACACCCCTGCTACCAGCTGTCGGTGGTAGTCTTCCTCACCCGCCAAGGTTCAAATGCGGTTGCACCCCTGAACAGCTCGTCCCCTCACTGTATAGGTACACTTTCTCATAGGCATACTTTCAGCAGCAGCTTTTTCCCCCTAAACTGTGTGATTCGACAACAGCTCCTCATTCGCTGTCAGCCCGGTCCTGAACCTCTGCCCCTGATGTGATGCCAGTGGATATCTGTAGCCCTCACTCTGGAGCAGTGCTGAGGTGCATCAGCCCAAGAGGCACTACTTCTTGTAAGGGAGTGCACGGAAGCAGCTTCTCATATTTTCCCCTCTCACTGGTCTCAAGCTTCCTCTTCTACAGCTTTATTTTAACCAGACCTCTCAGATGACGGCAACAAAATCAGATTAAATAAAGATTTCAGTCGTCTTCCGCCTAGCAGGGGAAGTGAAGGGAAAGGAACGTGCTTTATGCTAGTGCTGTTCTTCACAGCAAATAAATTTACTGCGGTCATTCTTATTGTTCTATGCTAGCCAAAAAACCTACACAAGTCAGAAGATCCCTGTACTTTCAAATGAGCAGAAGGAAAAATCTCCCCACCCCAGCTCAGGCATTACCAATCTAGGTGACCGACTCTTTCTTTTCTGTCTGTTGTGTGAAAAGGCAACAATAGTGCTCCCTCATTTGAGAGAGCATTGGTAAATATCCTCCAAGAGACCATATTAGTTCCTAAAACCAAACACAGGTAACATGCTTGTAAGCACTCAAAAATGCTAGTTGTGAAAATGGGGAGATCTGACAGACTTGAAGTAGCAACACGTGCATGTGAAAAGGAGAAGAGGAAGTAGGACATAAGCCCTAGAGGCAGGCAGCTAGAGGAGTCAGAGGACACACACAGCTGGCAGTGTTGTCAGTTTCCCGTCTAGCCTCATTTCTTTGTAGCTCTTTGATAGCTAAGCTTCCCCTTCAAAGATTCACACTGACTACTCCCAGTCATTTTCCTGTTCTTCGTGCATTTGGAAATGACTTCTAGGATTACTTAATCTGTTGCTTGTCCAGGGATCGAGGTGAGGCTAACCAGCCTGCACTTACCCAGACTCTCCTTCTTGCCTTTCTTGAAGATAGGAGTGACATTTGCTTTCTTCCATTCCTCAGGAACCTCCCCCAGTCACTGTGACCTTGCAACAATAGTCAACAGTGGCCTTGCAGTGACTTTGCCCAGCTCCCTGTTTGTGCATGCATCCCTCAGAGTCAATGGACCTGTGTATGTCCTGCCTCTTTAGGTGTTTTCTAACGTGACCGCCTTCCACCAACAGGGAGTCTTTGTTGCTGCACCCCTCCCATGCGTATCGGTTCTAAAGAAAGCAAACATATATCTAACCTAAATCTTTTTCCTTGAAATTTCTGACCAGTCAGATCAGAGAGGTTCCTGCTCAGCTGTATGAGTTTTATTATATAAATCTCACCTGACTTAGTCCCTACCAAGACTTGAGCACAGGACCCCATAGGAAGGTAGGAACTTTTGCACCCCCATCTGTGTGACAGTGCTCTGCAGGATTCCCAGAGTACGGTGACCACAAAGGCCAACCATACCATACAAACTACCAATAAAAGGAATAGAAATCTTTGGGTCACTTGGCTTGCTCATTTGCTGAAGTGGACCCTTTCCCAGAGGAACTTCAAAACAGTTTAACCAATAAAGACAAAATAAACCAAACAGTCACCTCCCACCTCTCTTGCAACTGCAGGATAGCTAGACAGTTTTTTCTTTCTTTTCAAAGAAAGGAAGAAATCAGGTATTAAGACTAGGAAAAGACATCACCAACATCTATGTTTGGTACACTAAATTAAGATCATGTTGGGAACACTACACCTACAAAWTCTACAAAACACCAGACCCACATTGCTCTGGGAGCTTGTTTGTCAGAAGCATTCAATGGTAAAAGAAAACAGTGCAGATGCTTTAATTAAGCAGTGTAAGACTTCAGCTTGCATTAGTCTTGATTTTAGCCTCTGGACATGGCTTCAACTCAGGCAAATGCTAAAAACTCTGGGTCTTCAACCCAGGCAAAATGTATACCTCTAAGGAAATTACTTTCTATTTTCCCTCTCAACTGAACAGGCACAAAGCCAGACAATGGTCAATGAACCACTGAACAAATGCATCTAAAATATCAATTTTCCTTGAAACCAAAGATCATAAATAGAAACATAAAAGTGAATGAGARGGCTGAAGCACTCCCCACTTTCTCACATTCATGGATGAGACAAGGGATACTTTTTTCAGTCATAAAAATCTCTTCAGCTGGAAAATCACTTTAATGAGCAATTGTGGCAAGTAAAATTGAAAATTCTGGGCAGATGATGGCTTGCAAATTAGGCAAATCATTCCAGTCTTATTTACAAAAAGATATCAAATCATTTCTGCAAGAAATAAACACTGAGTGCTGATATGGATTAAAACRCACAGGTAGGAGAATAAGGCTAATATGCTCAGGTTACTCAGTTCCAGTAACCTCACTTTATACTTGAACTATCAAACAAACTGGAATTCTTCTGAAAAAGGAAATTTTGGCAAGAGTTTGACATACATCTGCTCTTGGGACCAAGAGGAAAGGCAAAAAGTAATGTAAATAAAAATAATGCCTGTTTTACAGATCAAGTCTCCAGAAGGAAAAAGTGAATGACACATACATTTTCTGAAGAGCGCCACGAGATCTCCTAATGCAAACGTTAGGAACCACTGTATGTATGTGTATATATACATTATGTATATGTTTATATGTATATAGAAATGATGCCAGATTTCCTGTTCTCATAGAGTAGTTACAGGAGACCCATTATGTATTGTGAATATGGAGATAAAATATTGAAGAGGCTGAGACACATCCTTTGAGAACTCCATTATGCGTTCAGACGTGTGTTTTGAAGTAATATAGATTTTAGGAGTCCTCCAACCCTCCTGTGGAGAATTAATATAGCCCATGGTTCAGATGCGCCTGATTTTATAAAACTTTCTTGTTGTTCAGAAGTAGGCTCTTAAAACCTTCCAGCCTCAATGGAAATTTTCAATGGCTCAGTGGTCATTATATACTATACATGATATCAGAAAATACGCTCAGGTCAGTCTTAGAATCATAGAATTGGTAAGGATGGAAGGGACCTCTGGAGATCATCTAGTCCAACCTCCCTGCTCAGCAGGGTCACCTACAGCATGTTAGACAGGGTTGCATCCAGGCAGACCTTGAAGATCTCCACAGAAGGAGACTCCACAACCTCTCTGGGCAACCTGTGCCAGTGCTCCGTCACTCTCACAGGGAAGAAATTCCCCCTCACGGTCAGGCAGAACTTCCTGTGCTTCAGTTTGTGCCCATTGCCTCATGTCCTGTCACACAGGACAACTGAAAAGAGTTTGTCCCCGTCCCCTTGACACCCTCCCTTCAGGTACTCGTACACATTGATCAGATCCCCCCTCGGCTTTTCTTCGCCAGGCTGAACAGGCCCAGCTCTCGCAGCCGTTCCTCACAGCGCAGGTGCTCCAGCCCTCTGATCATCTTCGTAAGCCTGTGCTGGACTCTCTGCAGTAGCTCCATGTCTCTGTTGTGCTGGGGAGCCCACAACTGGACACAGGACTCGAGATGAGGCCTCCCCAGGGCTGAGGAGAGGGAATTATTCTTCATGGGAACTATTTCTTTTCCTGTCTTTCCCTGTCTTGGAGGAAGTTGGAAAGCTTGTGGAAGAAGTTAGGCACCTTGGTTTATGTTCATAGAGGTCAGTGGGTAAAACTTTCTTCAACTTCTCTAACAAACCACAGGGTTTATGCATTCTTATTGCATATTGCCATAAAGCCAACAAGTTTTCTGGCTCTTGCATTTTCTCCTCCCTCCTTTAAAATAGTATTTGTCTCAAGAACAGTTTTAATATCCTATTAAATTAATGAAGTTAGGGAATTTTGTTTGCAAAGCTTGTGCCTGTATTTAAAATTTCACTGCCATGCCATTTTAAGGGTTTTGTCTTGTTGATCTTGAATTTATGTCGTTTCATGCTTTAGCATCCCACGAAATAATCATTTTGTGCTACTTTTACTAGTAATATATAGTGAATGACGTAGGTGTGTATTGTGCTTAAAGGCAAGTAAAATCCTTGCTCAAAGCAGATTACTATCAAAATAGACATAATACATTGATATTAATATCTCCATCTTATAGCAGCTAAAAGGGATGCAAGGTCAAAATATAAGCCATGCTAGAACAATATAAGCAAGTAACTAGAGCAGATGCCATCAGCAGAGATTATTTCATAATCTCTCTCCCTCTTTCTCTGATAAAAGATCTGAGTACGTAATTAAATATTTCAATTATATGACGTTTCTGTAAGCAAGTTTTTTTATAAACAGGAACTCTGCTTTAAAATGGCTGACTTTTTAACTTTTCTTTTGATAAAATATTTCTAAAATTCTGAAATGCAAAAGCAAAATCTAGTTTTTGTGTTTATACCATATATTGTTTAGAATAGTAGAGCATGTATGTAGAAGAATGCAATCCTCAGCATGTAATTAGCCTTTTAGCCTTTTCAAAATTTGCTCCTAGCAATTATGAGATTAACACAATCACACAGAGTATTTTTACTTGTTTAAAAACATCAATTTTGTAATCAGGCAAAGGAGTATGACCAGCTGGGTCCTCAGAAGACATTGGCAAGAAGTATTAACGCAGCCAAAACACTTCTAAGGAGTAAACTATCAGTATTTCTAATTCCAGTCATGATTTCAGTTTGAGTACTCTTAATTTTGAGAGAGTAAAAATCCTGTCTATGCTTTGAGTGCTTCTGTTCATTTTTGATTACTTCTAGAGAGTTCATATGTTAGAGTAATTCAGGCATAAGAAAGATCCACATTTTTTCATTTATCTTTAGAAAAACAACAAAATATCAGATATTTAACTAAATATTTTTGATAGATATATTGCTTATTTGATAGTATTTTTAGCTTCAACTCTATGACTAAGAAGCTAAAAACAACAAAAAAGTTTCTGTGGAAAATCAAAAATTGATATATTTTGAGATTCTTAATTTGCATCTGCTATTTAAGAAATAAGTATTCATCATTTTCATCTTAGTAACAATAATCATGAAATGTATTTGCCTATCCTAAGTGTATTTGTATATGCATTTGACTTAAGATTAGTTTGCAGGAAAGCTTCTTCTGAATTTATTATTATTAACACAGTATTGAATATTCCTGAATATATGCTATCACTTTCACTTCTTTCCATAGATCTTCCACTTTGTATTGCTTCTTCAATTGGACAGACAGAGACCAGTGGTGCTTCATGTGGGTGGCGTGTACCGTAGTAAGATTTTAACTGAAGCTCTAATGGCCTCAGCTGTGTGATTTGGTTTCAGGCTTGTGCTTTCAGTCAATAAATGTTGGCAGTGTTTATTTATTTGTTGCACTGTTTCTGTGCCCCCCCCCCAACTTATTATCTACAGTTTCTGGTCAGCAATGTTATCTTTCCCATCTTRTAACTCATGGACTTGTCCTTTATATTCTATCTTACACCTCAACCAGAGTTTGTAAAGAAAGGTTCTCTGCAGTTGGCTGCTCAAGAGTATCAATTACAATTTCTGGTCAATGTCAGTGCAAGCTAAARTGGATAATAAAATTTTTTAATGAAAAATGAATGCTGCTTATTTGTGTTGACTTCCAATAAAACCAAATAATTTCTTTTACTGGAAAAAAAAAATACTTGGAATTTAATCTTTTCTGTGCCTATATTGCAGCAGAAATAGAAGCCCACCTCTATTTCTGTTTTTTCATCTAGGAGATAGCTCTAAGTCACCATGTTGAAATACTGCTCTGTTACCTAGTCATTAGGTAAGAGCTATTCTGCAGCCACATTAAGAATGATTTTGTAGCCAAATCTATTGCACCTTCTGAGCTGAGATTACGTAGACTTGCTTTCTATTTTGTCATTCCATTTTTCTGCATGATGCCATAAATTCGGTACTGATGCTCTAAACCTGTCAGGAACTAAGCTCCAAGGGAAACAATCAAAGAGTTAGAAAGTATAAGCATTTGATGAAAAAGGAAGAGCAAATGTGAGCATATGAAGTAGAATACAACGCATTCAAAGGTGTGACTACATGAAATCCTTGCAAAATATTGTTTGAAGGTGTATATTGAGATGATATTATACTAACAAACATTTTATATGTGTGGAATAGGAATATAGTTTTACTGTTGTCAGTGAAAAATTACAATTGTGCCACATCTGTGTTCAGTAGGCTACTGGGTACCCAACATTAGACACTGATTTTTCGCAGTTTTTGTTATACGTATTTTAAAATACCATGACATCTGAATGAGATGATTGTAGTGGTAGTGCTGGCTAATTGGTTTGGCTCAAGAGTCAGCATTAACAGTGATCTGCCTCATGAACTTGGAAATGCCACATTTGTATTTGGCCCCCATCCAGCCTTCAGTTAATGTTTTGTTTTGTTGTGCACATGAGAACTTTGCAGGCAGGAACTCCTTCTTGCTATGTGTCTGCAAAGTGCCCACCACAACAGAAAACTAGGTTTATTTAAGTCCTTTAGACTCCTCTAGATTTCAAGACCAAGCTGGATTTTCAAAGACCAGAAGTGGAAGAATTTTAGTGCACAATTTGGTAATCCTCCTGTATTTTCAAATAATTTTTTTCCGATGAAGAAAGACCTATATTTGTTTGCTTGTCTTTATCATTCAGAAAAGGAAGTGCATTTCCAGGCAGTTTTGACTTGAAAGATTTACATTCTAAATGCAATAAGGCTGTCGAATCTATAATGTACTGCTTTTATTGGCAAAGAAAGGCTGTTTGCTTGTTCTTGCTATAATAATAAAGACTTCTGCTGACAGAAGCAAGCTGAATGCATTTTGGGTTCAAAAGCACCCTATTTATAGCCTAGATGCAAAATGATCTCTATTCATTACAATGTCTCATTTGCAGGTTATCATTCTGCTCTCCTCTGAAAGCTAGTCAGCAGATGTTTCCTCCCATCTTGACTTACTGCATTAGTGATGGAAAAATATGCTGGAACCTACTATAATGGCCATCCTAGGCAGAATAAGAGTGCAAAACCAGCTTGTTTAAACAGACAGGGTAGGGCAATGGGAAAATATTCTTTCTTGAATACCAGTATTACTACAGTATTCAAATTCTTCATTTTTTGAATAAATATAACTTTCTAAATGTGTTCAGTCAGTGGTAGGTAGCACAACATCAATATCTCTTCCTAAAAAAAGAAAAAAGAAGAAAAAAAAACCTCAACATTTTGCCAAGGGTCTTAAAGATCATCTTTAGAAATATGTATTTTAAAGCCTATGTATATTTCATTTCCACACTGACAGAAAAAAAMCAGTGTTTCATACTCCTGAAAAGGCTTTAAAGATATTATTTGGTAGTGCAAGTAATATAGCATATCATTTGGTACCTGCCATTGGCATTGTTGCCAATTTGATCCAGTGCTGTTGTCAAAGCTGGATTGTCTGGAATTGTGAAACGTCCAGGTTGCAAAATGCAGGGTTGTTTGGTCAACTTTGCAGTTCCACAAAGAAACTATGTTTTTTTTTTTTTTTTTTCTCCCCCCCCCCCTCCAGATTAAGTTTTATGAAAGAGAGAGTCATTTTTTTCTCAATAGGTTGGCTTACCTGTGAACAAGTTTGTTCCCCCCCCACCCTAAAATTTCAAAGTTTGCCAGAAGAGTGTAAAAAGTAACTAAATTTTCATTCTGCTGATGAAACAGTGGATTAAGGGCAAAAGAAGGTCATGTTCCCATTTGAAGCAAAAAAAGTGCCAGTATCTATAAACATTTTTCTTTCCACTTCTTGAACGGTGATGACTATAATATTTGTAAAGTTTCATCAGGTACTCATCTGTTGCAGACACTCTGGTCAGTGAGCAGTTTCTTTCTGTTTATTCCCCATCAGCATGTTTTCAATAGTCTGCTTATACATTTTGTAGTAGCCCACTTTTAACATGTCACTCTCAGATAGGCTGGGAGATGAGGGCAGTGGGTAAAGAGATGCAAACGGCAGTCATAAATTCTCTCTTACTGCAAGGTCAGGACTGCCGGGTGCTGTCCCCACTCAGATACCTGCCCCTTTTTAAAAATTAGAATGAAAAACCACCAAAGATTCTGGGAAGTCAGGGTGTTCACACAACATTGAAGAAGGCACAGAGGTACTTGCTGTTTGAAAGTCTAGCTATTGTTTTGYTTTGATATGGGGCACTTTTAATCTCAGCAGCGTCTTATAACTTACTTTGATGGTTTCAAGGGATTGATAAAATACTTTTTCTGTGTGAAGAAAACAGGACTTAATTCTAACAACTTAGAAAGTAACTAGAATTAGTCTAGCTAAAAGACATCAACCGTACTTGAAATGTAAGAATCCATATACAGTCAAATCTTTGTATCAATATTCATTTTTTCACACGGTATACTTTGGCCTGTGCTGGAGGCACAGAACAGAAAAATCCAAAGAAGTCCAATTTGGACTTTAAAGGGAACCATTCGAAGACACTCAGATGSTTAAAGGAACCCTTACATAACAAAACTTTAAATCATCTTACAAAAACTGTGCAAAAAAATGTCCAAGAAAAAGGTGGCCAGCCTGCAAAGCAGTAATTGTAAAAATCCACTGAAGTCAGTAGGAAACTAACAAAATTGTGAGAATATTAAGGTTTCCCTTTTAGATTATTATCTCTATCTTAATGGGAAAATTAGGCTAAGAATAATGCAAGTTCTTATAAATCAGTCTGAGGTTAAATGTCTTTGCAAATCCTTCCAGTGCAGTGAATTCTTTATTAACATGTACTTAACACCAGTTGCTAATAGACTGTTCCCTTAGTAACCGAACAAGCTCAGAGAAGGAGCCTGCCCTCTTCCAAAATCAGCAAACAGAGTGAGATCGTCTTCTCTTTCCCTTGACCTGATTTCTGTTCCATGCACCTTGTAGTTTGCCCCATTACACTTTACCAAGTTTGCCTAAATCTTTGCGAAGAAGAGTAATAGTGCTCTTTTGCCCAGTGTTTGGCCACTGAAACTGGCACCGACCAGTGACTTCACACTGCTTCACCTTCGATTCACTCCAGAACAAGCAGGGCAGCCAAATTCAGAAGAAAGTAAAGAATTCACAGTTCTCCCCAAACGCGTGTGGGTGTTTTAACCCATCGGAATGGGACCTAAGAGTGGACAGAGCTGTATTTTCTCAATGAATTGATATATTTCTAAAGCACAAAGGGAAAGACCTGAGGTATGTAAAGTATCATAATTTTGTTGAAATTCATGAAGTTATGGGAATTCAAGTCAAACAGGAATTTTGCCTATGCTGGCTCAAAATTTGCTGCTGAAGATGATGCATTTGCTAACCTCTAAATGCATTTTCCATTGTCCAACTATTAGTTAAGAAGATTAATGACTGCTTTGTAGTTTCAATTAAACTCCTTTTCCACCACAAGGGACCAAMCAGGTTTTGATTCCGAAAGTACTGCTTAAGAAAGAAGACCAGGGCTGCATAACACTGACATTTTATTAGAATTCATTTGTAACAAATGGAACTTGTGTCAGCAAAGAACTGATTTTCATACAGACTTTCTTTCGCCACCAATGTAACGAAGTAAGAAAATAAAAAGCACGCCTTTCATTCTGTAAAACATTTACGCGTACTACTAATTAGAGGTAATTGTATTTTTTTAACAAGCCATTTTACAAGGTAATTTTTTAATTTTTCAGTCTATGCATCCAAAACAAGAGCAAAGAACACAATTTTTTATTATCTTTGTAAAGACACTCCAAGCTTGAATGGCAAAGCCACATAACAGATGGTTATGATGGGACCTGCAGCCTTCTGATATCTGTTGGAGTATCAGGGCACCAAAAAGAAAAAGAAAAAAAAAAGAAAAAAAAAAGAAAAAAGGAAAATCCGGAGAGAATAAAAGGAAAAAAAGCAGTTGCATTTTTTGTTTGTCATTGCAAACTATTTTTTTCCTTTTTACACGTTCTGTGTCATTTACGTACACACAAGTGGATTTTATAAGCAGTTTCTTACAGATGGGTTCAAGTAATAACATTATTGGGTGTAGAATCAATAGGGCAGTGCATAGTACAAAGGTATAGAAAGTGCAAATCTCCCTAGAGGGCCCCTCCCTTTCCCCAGCCGTCCTCTCCAACATCTAGCTACTCAAAACATTTTAAAAAAAGAGCTAAAATAAACGTCTGTACAAATCATTTTCATACATTTTGAGTTTTTCCCCATTGCAACTAATTACAAAATTAGACATAACTACACATACAAACGTAAATAATAGCACCGTACTGGTTATGCTGATGAAACCAATTCTAAGCTTGGAAATGTACGCTATATGTAGACATGCTTACAATTTAAAATAATGGTAGTATGACTATATATAAGAATACAGAAAATGGAATGCACATCAATGATGCTAATGTTTCTCTTCAGGAACAACTCATAAACATAAAAACTGGAGGAATATTTAGTTGCACAGCGGTTCCATTACAAATTGGCTCTAATTTTTAACGCCCTCCTTTTTCCTTAGACCTTGCAAGATAGTCTACTAGGGAGAAAGCTCTGATCTGTTTACAGATCTGGTGTGCAAGAGTCTTCCCTAGTCTGTTTCCAAAAATATCCTTTTCATGATTATATGTGTTTTTTTTTTATCCCCAATATTTGACTAAAAGGACATGACCACACCACAAAACCTGGCACTTCAATAATTCTTCAAAAAATACAAATCAAGAAATAATAAGAAAAAGAAACATAGTGCACATTCTTCTCTGGTTCGGATGTAAGTTATAGAATCTCATTCTGAGGTAGCCTTCTATAATACTTCTATGATCTATATATATTTATATTTTTGTTTTGTTTTTTGTGGTTTTTCTTTACAAAAGTGCTCAAATACAATGCTTGCTAGAGTTTGGTCTTTCATATATTTCTTTCTGCTAGTAGTGGGAAATGTGGAAGAAGAAGAAAAAGTTAAGGTGACATTGCCAAGCCATACTGCTGCTCTTATCTAAAACCCCAAAGAAAGAACTCCTTCAATACTCTTGTACTAAGTAGTACAAGGCATGACAGAAAATGGGGTCAATGTAAATGGCATGTTATTAAGAGTCCCACAAAATACTTTGTGCTGTTAACAGAATTCTGTTTATCCCCAGAAGAAAATCTAGTGTCATTCTAAAATATGCCCTGCGGGCTCAGTTGTGCTAGTCTTACATGAACCATCCCACCAAAAGCAATGGTTTGACTTTAGCAATCTGTTGACACAAGTGAAAGAGCAGTGCTGGCCCAAAAATAATAATATAAAAAATAAATAAAGATGCATAAACGCAATTTATATCAGCTACTACTAGTGTACTGCTACATCTCTGCAATGATAACAGTATAACCAGTGACACAGTCATTTTGAAAAGCCAACTGGAAATGGATCTTTACGTCGTGGGCTGGTCTGTTACTGGAAATATGGAGAGACAAAGGGCCTTGACTACCTATGTGTTTTGGGTTATCACTTATTACCATCCGTACTTGATTAGAGTTTGGGAATGCATATTATTCAAAATTGTCTGATTACAAGTGTTAGAACGCTTTCACTGAAAAGAGTAACAGAAATATGAACTGAACTAAATACAAATGAAGGCTAACTGAAAGAAATGCTATTGAAAATAGGCATCAAATATAAGGCACTCTAAATGTAAAATTAAAATAAAAAACAGCATCTCTGAACAATGCTGTATGCCACAAAAAGTTTGATTTCACAGAGCAATGTGTGTTTGGCTTTGCCCTGTTACATATGATAAATGTAAATTTTATAGCGCACACTATCGACAGTATACTATTGAATACAATTTTAAAACATCTTAATAGCTAGTATATTACAACATTCTCCCCCCTAAAGGGATATGCACTGACCTTTCCCACATGCACACCTCCTACATTTAATAATATGATTTCTTATTGCACTAAAGTGTTACAAATATTGAACTTCACTGGAAGCCTAAACCACATACATACTCTGTGTGTGTGTGTGTCTGTGTGCGTGCAAGTGTTTGTGCGTGTGTGTGTGTTCAAATGGCAACGTGGCTAGAAATATTATGTGAGATGGGGATGATGTTCTAATATCAGTGATGTGCATTCCTTGTTTTCCTTCAAAACAAAACTTTATGGACCTTGGAAATGCAGAGAAGATCAAATACTAGTRTAGCTTGACTGTAGTATGCTGAAAAACTTTCCTATCACTTTATTAAATCCAAGTCATGGAAGAACTGATATATTTATGTGTATGTGTGTAGATATCTATCTATCTGTATCTCAATAGCTATACAGAGAGATAGATTTGAGTAGATTGTAATACATACATATACCCATACATATAGAAGGAGAGAGGGGTGTGCATGTGCGTGTGTGTGCCTGTGCGTGCGTGCGTGCGTGTGTGTGTGTAGCAGCATCTTTATACTTTGCGCCTCCCTGTTGATTCCAAATGAAACTGAAAAGCCCCATTTTGATTTAACTGATTACAATGAATATTTTCTTAAAGAAAAATAAAATAAAMAAAACCGTAAAAGTAATATCTAACAAGACTGTGGTACTGTAGATAAATACGGAACTGCACAAAAATGTGCAAATTTTCAAATTTGTTAACATGTCTACAGCACGATATTACAGGTAACAGTTCTACAGCTTAAAAAAATCTACAATTTTTAAACAAAAAGATGAACAGTTACGCAACCTTGTTTTTAATTCACTTCATTGAATGATAAACTCTTGTTAAAAAAAGGAAAAAGTTTACACAGTTAAAAATGAAGCACAGGTCAGCAGTATCTTTACAATACTAAAAAACTAAATCAAGGACTTTCTTTTAAACATTCCCACATTTTCCCTAAAGTGTTATGATGAGCAGTATGGTGGAAAGGGGTGATGTTGAAGCAAAGAGTCCCTTTTGTTTTAGAAGCCAGGTACCGGCCTTTAACAAACATCTTGCACTGAACTGCAGTTCTCTCAAAACTCCTCTTTGCAACAATCATGCAATCCTGAACAAGATGATGCTTCTTCCCAACAACTTCCTCTTCCCTTTAACTTCAACCAATGTCGGACCCTTGAGGTATCTGTAAATGAGATCCTTCAGACGCCTCACCGGTCAGGATTGTTTAATTATGGTTAGGTTATTAAACTGTGAATTCTTGGTCCACATGGAATAGTTTTTGTTTTTGTTTTATATATCCCCAATATTTTTGTTTGTTTTATATATCCCCAATAATTGCTCCTTAGCTAAGAGTTAAGAAGTATTTCTAAAGCACACCGTATGGCTCAGAAGCGGCTCTCTGGATCTTAAAGGGCCTGCAATAAAAATCCACGGTGGGTTTTTACGTTGCATAGTGATCAAAGCTGCCCAGATATTCTAGTGCGGCTCGATAGCAGAACTGGTATTGATCCTGGGGAAAGAAAGAGAGAAAAAAAAGAAAAGCTTCAAAAGCCGGCTTGTTGGTTGCTTTCTACTTTTTTCTAAGTAAGAGCAAATTCTTCGTGGCTACAGACAAACATACCACAGAGGCATCTGCAGTTCAGCAGTATTCTCTTGCTGACATCAACACAATGGCAGTCTGAGTTGCAATAAATGAAGACAGACTGAGACTTAACGCAATAATCTACTCCACAGAATGCACCTTCTTTTTGTGAAGAAACTATACAATCATTTACCAAGCATTTGTTGTTCTGAATTAATATAACTTTAGCAAAAAGCTTTTTCTCTTATGGGAGCCTGTTAAGCTTCCTTTCCCCCTATGTATTTGAAAATAACTAGCAAGATGTGCAATTAACTCTACATCAAATTTGATACACTGCACTAAGTGACAATATCCATCATAGCCTTGATACAGAATGTTGTATGAAAAGCCACCAGGTTAAAAATCAATTTAGGAAGCAAGGGGACCCCAACCTTCAGTAATGTAAGCTTTGTTGATGATGTGAAGACATGTTAGCTTGTGGCAAGAACAGGGCCTATGAGAGAAAGATGTAGCTAAGCACCCTATCAATATGAAACAGATTGCACTTGAACCTGGAAACAGAGAAAGAAAGCTCAAAGTGGTGAGAAATTTGCATATTCTTCTAGTGAATCCAATATTTGGCATTTCATGTTATTCCCATGCACACACAGCACTTCTTTTGCACATTTATGAAACGTTGCATGCTTATACTAAAATGCCAAGTCAGTGTACTCATTTGTGACTGCTCCTCGGGGTGCAGATGATAAAAGAAAGAAAGAAATTACTTCTGAAAGCCATCCAAGTATCCAAACAGTCTGCTCATTTATATTACAGTGATAGCCGATAACCCCATATGGGTGATATTTATTAAGATCACAATTAAAAATTTTTTGAAGACCAAGAGACTGATTAGATACTTGCATCAGTTTAATGACATGATCACTAATAGCTCCTTTCTTCTCGGTGTTGGAATAGTGGGGGAATACTTTAAAACATATGCCTAAATTTTAAGCATATGGACGGTCCACACTGATTTCAAGTGCTTTGTTGAATAAGGATTAGATTTCTTAGCACTTTGTGTTGCTGAAGATAGGATTTCTTTTACGAGTCCTGAGAGAAATGAATCCCCAGCACTTCCACTTTCAGCCGGGGGTGAAGGGTAGCATACAGAAACAAGATGAAGCAAGGGGAGGTGGAATATATCACATAGCCTAATTCTGTATTTGTCAGGTAGACTCCAAGAAGCTTAGTGTTTCTGAATGCTGTATTTATTTCTTGGAAACAAAAGGACAGGAAAGAGATGTTTTTCATTTTGTCTAATGCACTCTTCTAGAATAATGATGGTAATAGAAAAAAATGTAATTAGTTTTTCCATTGGTCACAGTGAGTTACTTGTGTAAGTGACAAGCTTATATATATATCCCATATATGTATTTATAAAGCTGTTTTCTGACTATCGAGACTTTTCTGAATAAGTGTAATTTTCTCATAGAAATCTGGTGAAATTTAAGATCGTTCTCTGGGGAACCATCTTAAATTTCACAGAATGTAATACAAAGGCCAATGTCAATCAAATTATATCAAATACAAGTATGACTTAAAATTTTTCCTTCTCTTGCCCTTTGACTCGGTTCTCTAATCTAGTCTCAGGCTGAGTTCAAGTCTCCTGTCCAGAAATTTAAGTAGAAATTAAGCATATACCAAAAGTATTTAATATTCTTTATGACACGACAGTTCCAAGGAACAAGGTCCAGGAGATCAGTTGATATTGCTCATCTCTCTCCTCATTTCTCTATAGCATTCCTGCTAGCAAGACAATCACCTATTCCATATTTTCCCAACACTGAATTTACCATTATGATTTTGAGGTCAAACAAGAGACTTGCTTGGTGATGCAAAGTCAAGAGAACCATGAAAATCATACAGCCTGAACTGGAAGCCATGAACAAGACTTTGCTCTCACATAGAGTTTAGTGGATCCACCCACACAAACATTTGGACTCCTTCTTTATTACCACACATTTCTGCCAGGAAGAAAAGGTTCAAATGAAAATGGGTAGCATTTCTTGAAAAATGGTTTTACTCATACCATTTTTCTCAATACTCAGTATTTACTATCATAATTCAGGGTCCACTAATGAAGTGATTCTTCTGTTCTCCAGCCACAGCGTCTACTGCCATAATAACAAGAAATAATTCTTACACTGCATCTATGGCAAAATTTACTCTGAAGCCATAAAGCCATTAAACATATAAAAGTAAGCACACTTTACACAGTCTCCATCTGCGAATTCGTGGCTGTGGAAATTGCTCCCCCCACCCCGCCTCCTTTTCCATCACCACTGTATATGGACACTGTTCCCCTCACCTCTGTCTGTACCATGGCTGGCCGCTGTGTTCTTAACATTTTGACAGTCTGGAAGATGTCAACAACACCTTCATATCTCATTCTTTCCAACACAATGCTCAGGGTAATGAATACGCCAGTTCTTCCAACACCCGCACTATTGCAATAAACAAAAAAAAAAGAATGTTAATTGACAGTTAATGCTGAAAAAATTGGCTGACAACTTATCTGTGGATACAACACACCATATGTCTATAGATTTCAAAACAAGGAAAGGCTCACTGAACAAAATTCCACAGCAGACTGCCACATTTCATTCAGAATAACTGCTCTCAAGCAAATTCAACATACTATTTATATACTTCCTGACTTTCTAGTCTTTACTGCAAAGTAATTTGGTTTGTTGATCCAAATATACAGTAATCAGTGCATGGTGAGGGAAGATGGGAGTGTTTGCTGCTGGTGATCTATACTGGAAATGACAAAAGAAAAGAAACCAGAAAGCATGTTACTGCTTTCTTCATCTCAGCTTCTATTTGATATGTTTGCTGATGATGTGGTGACATATCCCCTCCATTTTATATGTATCTCCCCCTATTTGATATGTTAGTTGACGCTCTCTTCCAATTTGAAGACAATCAGTGGACTTTCAGTGAATATTGAAATTGTTCATATATACCACAATTTAAATAACTGACATATGTAACACCTAAGATATAGCATTTACTGAAGTTTCACACTCCAGTGTACAGATTACAGATGCTGATATACATATCCTGTAAGTGTCCCCATTAGAATGGAATCTCTTTTCTGAATATATGGCTTATTTGCCCTCTGTTCTGTCTCAGATTTCTATCATTAGCTAAAATCCATACAAAAGAAATTCCTGTAATTAGAAGTGCCAACAGTAGTCAGTCATTAAACCTAAATAATCATCTGCTCATGTGGATCACTTTTGGACAAAGATCTTCTGAGCCTGAGTAGTGGTAATTAGGCAAATCATTATCTCACAGTGGATTCTGACTGCTTCACAAGGTTTTCTCCAGTAAAATAGCCTGCAGACRTACAGACTTATTCAACAGGAAGAAGATGAACCACAGGGAGAGACTGAAGAACTCTGAACACCCACATGGCCTGTGACAGAGGTACACTGAATACAGAGACAAGTGTAGAGACCAATGCTCAGTTTGTATGATGGTATTCCATTGTTTAATTTAGATCAGCACATTTTTCAGGCTGTTAAATACATGTGATTAAATTTAGAAACTCTGAAGAACCTGTATGCCCTCAGAGGTCTGAAGCTAAAGGACACTTGAACACAACTTGATAAAATGTCATGCTCTCAGTGCTGGTATTCCTGTATGTGATGACAGTAGTCTTGCAGATCTAAAGCAACAGGAAATACTCTCAAAAGTTCTGGAAACCGAATGATGAAACCTGTTTAGACTTTAAGAGTGTTTAGATCCCATGACAATGGGATCTAAACATAGTGCCCTAGAAAGTGTCAGTATAGTGAAGGCTGATTACCAATTCAGCTCCTGCTCCGTTACCATCTTGCTCCTGATGAACCATTTGAAGCACTGAAACAAAAAGGCGTGGTTTTCTAAATGTATGTGTAATGACTTCTAGATCGGGCATTAGTCAAATCCTTATTACCTTAAGAAAATTATTCAGAACTCTTTAGTCAACAAGAGGAAGGAATTAAATTGCTCTCTTGTGTTCTTCAGAAGTAAAAAGTATCTGGAGAATTACTTAATGAGAATATAGACTAATATGAAAAGATCTCAATGTTTCAATCCTAATTAGCCATCAAGTGTAATACTTTTAGTAAAGTCTGTAGAAAAACTGATGGACCTTGTTCCAGCTGAAAGTGACAAGCATATTTAAACGTGAAGTCATTTCCTATTAGCAGATAAGATTTCTAAAGAGTGATGGAAGTCCACAAATGTACTAGTAACATCAGCTGACTTCATTCAGTGCAAGTCAGACTGCGGATTGCGTTCTACCACAGTAATTTACAAAGGAGTGCACCACAGGTTTTGAAAAACTCTTTGTTTAGTAAATGGTGAAGGGTCCCTGGCACTGCTCCATGATGCTGCTAGCTCAGTGTGAGTACTCACTGAAGTTTTAACAATTAGAGATAGAATTTAGAATACCTTAATCAGTCTTGAGGAAGTACCGATGTTTTTGTAAGAGGTGGGAATTTGCTCTTAAAAGTAGGTCTTGCTTGTGTATTGGGAAAAGGTGCTCTTCCCTACTCTTCAGCTGAAAGTTGAAATAAAACTACAAATGCTTAATGTTGATTCTGGTGAATATTTTGCTTTTGAGTGAACAATCCTTTAATATTTTTGTTAATTTTTAAYTGATTGCCTGGTGAGGTTAAGAAACTTTTAAATAGTAGCATACTGACCTATTTGTAAAAGTGCCAGAGAAGCAGAATGTACCTAATATTTGAAAAGTGTGGGTGGTGGTGGTTTACTGTGGAATACAGAATGCAAACTCATGAGAAATATGTAGACTGGAATGGAAAATACAGGGAACTGGCACATTGGGAATTTGACAATAAAATTATTTTCCCATTTTTTGTCTCTACAAGAAAGAAATCCTTAAAAATTCCTCATGGTACCAACTGGAGCCAATATAAGAATACCACAAGGTCTGGGAAAATGGAGGTACTTGAATCCTGTATTTCCTGAAAGAAACAAATAAACTTAGTAATTTAAGCGGGTTATTTAATATTCATATGTATTGACTAATATTGATAGTAATGATTAGCATTTGTAACCTCTAAAATGTCATTAGGGTGATGATAAAACATTTAAAGACGAAATCTTGACAGATTATGTTGGATCTGACGTTGTTTCTACCAAAATCAATAGTATAATTCTCTAGGGCTTCAGTGTGAAAGATTAAACCTAACTGGAAGGGCTGCATCACCAACTGCAAGATGTATTTCATTTCAGGGTCAGAAGTAGGCAGTGCTTGCACGGTAGAAAGGACTTAGCAGAATACTTGCTTTCATATTTCTTTCTTATGCATGCCTGCACACAGTGACAACTACTGCTTATTATTCCTCTGCTCTCAAAAGTCTTTAATGTCAGGAAGAACGAGGCTTGTTCTTATCACAGATGTCTTTTACTCTCCTTTGCAAAATGCATCCCTGAACTCTGTTTTGCAATGCCATTCTCCTTCACGGACCTTAAAAATCCTTAGGCACACAGAAAAAGTGGGATTCAAACATTCAAGTATATTTACTTTGTTAGTCTTCCTGATTAAGGAATATAAAGATCTTTGTTAAAACATAGCATCAGAACATGTGAACCTATGGCTTTGAAAAGACAAGAATCTGGCTTTGAAAGGACAAGAATCTCTCTCTCTCTCTCCCTCTCTTTCGTCATTTATATGCCCTGGTAAACTTGTTCATTTTGCCTTCATATTAGCATTAGAGCACTGCCTGGCTTGCAGAGAGACCTTGATACAGATATTAATATCTTCCATCTATGTTATATAAATAATAACATTTCATCTATCAAAAAAAATAATGTTGCAAAATGAGTATCTAAAATCCTAATGGATTTTATAGAAAGCAATTTATTAGATAAAAGATAAAAGATATTATTTTTGGCCATCTGCTATAGACTTTAGAATACTGCAGTGAAAGTAAATAAAAAAATATCATAATATTATAAAAGCTCACCCCTGGATTATTCCAATGCATCCTGCAAGCTGTTGTGATCTGCATCTCAATTGTGAAGGAATTTAGCAAGCTCATAACATCAGAAAATGGGTATTACATTCGGAAGTTCTAACTCCCCAATCCAAATCACAAGGATTTTTTGATAGGCAAAGTTTCTGAACTCTGATTTCTATTCTATTCATTTTCTGATGTAGCCACCTTTCTCTTTGGCTTGTCTTGATCACCACTAAGGTGTTATTCAGAAGTAAACAGCTAACAATCCCCGCCAGTGTAACCAAATCACTTTTAATCAGCAGTCGAAAAAAATCAGATAGACCAACCTATGACAAGGCATTTCCTACTGCTTTCCGAATGTAGCAGTGATCAAGTTGTTTTTACCCTTTGACACAGACACTTTTCAACAAAGAAGAGTAACACACGCTTCCATATACTTCAGGAGAATCTTTTCTGTACACATGAAATTGTATCACAAAACAGTTCCCACTTCATAAAGCAATCCTCCTATACGCTCCTTTTTAACCCTTCTACTTTATTACATTTCTGGTAGTTCACCTATGAAGTTCCACTTACCTGTACGCTTTCACTGCTGTCAGCTATTTCTAAAGTCAACTTTAGAAAAAAAAAATGCACATGAACCATTTTGAGATTTTGTTTACTTACCTACAATGAACAGAGATTGGTCCATCCTGACCAAACTGTTCTTTTGTTTTATGCACTTGGCCTATGAAGTCAATAAATCCTTCTCCAGACTTTGGCACTCCTTGTTCTGGCCAGTCAGTGAACTGGAACTGCCTCACTGTACGGGACTGGCCATCCTTTAACGAAAGACACACATAATATATCCCAAAACAATGTCCCAACGGCTGGAAGCCGGTCAGCCAACAAAACAGAAGGATAATCACAAAAAATGTACATTGGGTGGGAGTGGGGGAAGACTAAGTTTGGGTGTACACAGATTCTTTCAATCACAGTACTGATTCATGTTTTTGGAACTATCATAACACACTGGCACAGAAGTGGAATATCATTAACTGTGACACTGTGCAGATTCCTTTCTGCATTGGATAGGAGAGTTGTTTGACATTTTGCCTGTGCAAACAGAGAGTCTAAGAACAAGGAAGTTAAGATCTCATTAGGTTATATGATTTTTTTAAAGTTATGTTTTAAGTCTTCTGGACTGTAATTTTCTTTTAATATAAAACAGGTAGAATATGGCCATCCAACCTGCCCCTCCTTTCCACAAATATACTCATTGACTGCATGGCAGGAATATCTTGGCTCTGTTCAGAGTGTTTCTTTAAGAGCATAGCAGTTACTGTGCTTTCCAGGAGGTACACACTTGCCTGGAAGAAGATGACCAAGCCACTTGTTTCAAAGTTCAAGATCAGTCACTTGTTTTGAATCATGAACTTCCTTTGAATCATCATAATTTCATTTACTAATAGCTTGGACAGTGTTCAAACCAGCAACAATCTAGAAGAAGGTTTTTCTCTCTCCAGACATGCTAGCTGAAGCTGTTCAGTTCCTTTGACTAGGAATATTAACAGGATTTTTTAAAAGTGCAGAATACTGCAACATGGTTATGTTTATAGTAACCCACAGGAACAGCTGAAGTCCACTGCAAACTCCAGTTTCTACTGCATACCTATTTAACATGTAAACGCTCAGGATAGCATAAATAATAAAAGTACAATACAACTGGAAACTGGATGAAGGAAATTTGTTTAAAAATAATCATCCTTGATAATTTTGAGCACTGTCAATTTGTGTAGCTTAAAAGCATGAACATAAACTGAGCTACTACGGTGAACTAATTCCTCTGGACGTGTAGCAGTTCTTAAGCACCCTCCCTATCAGGTTTTCAAAATGGTCTTTTACTAAGTGAAACTCATGAAAAATTAAAATGATTATAGGACATCCCCTGAGAAACAGATAGTTATGTCGAAGGCAAGAACACTCTTTTTTCTTTTTTTCCATCATAAGCTTTCAGTTATTACAGACTTTTAGAACTGAAATAGAAGTAATTTAAAAAATAAACAATAATAAAAGCCAGTAACCTGCTTTTATGTCTCCTCTGGTTTCTGCCTGCTGTCCATTGGCTGAGAGTGGATGGGTGTGTTGCCAGCCACAGCTCAATGAAACAATACACACCCTCCTTTTTGCCCTACTCTCTCTTAGACTGCTACTTTGACAGTAAGCACACTAGCTGTGTGGAATATTTTTGTCCACTAAAAAAGAGCATATCTGTTCCAAATTATTTACCCAATTTTATTCCTAGTAGGTATCAATCCAAAGAACCAAACACAAAATATATCCTATCATCTACAGTGGCATTTTCTTGGTATAATGTTTTCTCATAATGACCTCTGATCCCATTCCCTCCAATAAGCTATTATGCAATGCATCACTCCAGATAACTGTAAGCATATGATACTAATCCATCAAAAAGACTAAACAATAAATAGACTCCCACTTTGATTTCCCATTTCCCCAAAATAAAGAAACAAAACCTTAAGTGTGATTCTATTGCAATGTTCCAATTAAGGCTATGGAAGCTCTTAGACAATTTATGACCCTGACAGGATTTACACTAAAAAAATGTAACTTTTTAAGGGAGTAGAAATTAGAAAGAAATATGCTGCTTTGCTTAAGTCTAGGCTGTCACTGGAAAGCCAACAATTTTCTATTTATGAAATAGACTTAAAGGTAAATATTCATCTACTTGGTATAAATCAACTATGTAATATATTTTATTTTAGCAATCTCAGTAATCTCATGCAAGTCCATGAAAATTGTACTCTTTCTTTTAATGTCAAGAACCTCTATTATATAATACTATTTAATGAGCACACAAATAAAGTTAGTCTGATATTAGACTACCATTAAAACAGACTGGGAGGTAGTCTGCAATTTCTTACACAATTCCCCATTCTTCTGACATTATAAACAGTGCTGCTTTCTTTTAATGAGATGCTTGCCCATAAGTACTCCAAATACAAATACCAAATTTTATTAAAATCTTTTTTTTTCAAATATTGTCAGTTAACACAGATAGGGTAAGAAGTGCTAGTCACCAAAATATGAACTTTCAAACCCCTGTATGGAGCACACGGCTTTAATAAATAACCTTATTGATTGGATGACCATTTAGATTTCTTCCTGTTCCTGCAGGGGATAGCCAATTGTCTTTTGATGAGGTTGTAGAATATATAATACTCTCTTACAGCCATCACCAATAGGTTAGCCTTATATGAGACTGCCCCAACATATCGACCTTAGTAGTTTACAGAGCAAGTGTGTATAAAGCAGTCAGAATAGTAGATTGAAATGGTTACAGAGGTCAATTCCACTTTACAACAATTCAGTTTTAGAAACAACAGGGAGCTCCAAACCAAACGCCTGCTGCTGACACCCACAAAGGCAGCGCACTCCGTTGCTGCCTCTGGGAACAACTGGCCAGCTCAGCTTTACCAGGGCACCAATGCTATTCCGGCACCACTAAGCGCTTGAAGATAAGGGGGAGAGAGGCTGGCTGCAACTACCGCAGCATTTATTCTCCACTGAATATAATAATTCAGTTAGATGGTCTCAATTACTGGGTGTGACAGGCGTAAAAGCCTAATTACAGAAAAACTATAAGATACATTTTCCTAAGTAACGCTTACTGCTCTCAGCAAATTTGGTGGGGTTATGGTTTTCCAGCACGCCTAGAAAGTTTAAGATGGCCCTGAGACCTTGCCAGTGAGTTGTTTAACAAAACTAGGGCCGTTAAGATAAAGAGATTTTTTAAATTTGAAAAAACAGTAATAAGCAATTATAAGATGTCACAATGGGTTTGTTGATGTGCATGTATGACACTTTTTACAAGAGATATACTAATAGCAGGACCAGGAAAACTATTTCTGGCAAATTAAGCTAAGAAATCCTTTTAGACTTTTAACTGGTTAGCTAGCTATAAACAAACCAACTGTGATTTGCAAACATACTGCTTCACTATAAGCTCTTATTTTACCCTATGTATTGTTTGCAGACTTTCCCCTTCAGCTACATCTGTGGCTTCTTTTTTGGCATTATTCTTCTATGATTTGAGCTTGGTGAACTATGTCACCTTAGCTCTTTTTCAGCTTGAGAAGGAAGAGAAATTTTTTTAATACTCCTTATGCACAGACAATCAGCAATTTTGCAGTGAAAATTGCCTCTGACTCTGCCTATGCTTACAAGTACGGTTGAAAACTGACGTTAAAAGCCAATGGTTTTCGGACTTTATTTACAAACAAGTTAGAGAAGCTATCATTCATGTGATCCTCACTACGTTTCAATAGAATGAATATCAGATCCAAAGTATGCCTACAGTTCTTTTCATAAACATGAATCTGAGTCTCATTTGCCCACTTAAAATTTTAACATGCTAACTATCTAGCTAACTGCCTGTAGGACCTAATTTTACATGAAGCTAATATCAAGTCAGCAGTCTAGCTAGTAAAGAGAAAATCTAATATTTTGTATGGTGACTGGCAACTCTGAGTAACTAGTCAGGTTTTTCCTGGACAGTACATCCACTATTTTGCTTGAACAAACAATATTCTACAGTGCTTATAGAAATGGAAGATGACAGTAATTTTTCCATTTATGCAGAATAAAATGCTAGAAATCACAAGTCTGAGAAATGCCAAATGTATATTTAAAGCTTATGTACTTTTAATCTTATATTAGTGCGCAATCTTGGACTCAGGAATTCATATAAGAAATACAGAATGAAAATGAGGAAGCTAGGGTCACATCTGCACAACTCTTCTCTGCAGATATACAAGAGTGCTGAGAATAAGCTATGCCAAAAATCAAATTATAATGTGCTAAGCTTGTCAAGCTTTTCTTAAGAATGCTATTCACTCTGTAGTTTTAAAATCTTACTGTATTAACCTTCATATTCAGTCAACCTAGAAGGTGGTGCAAAACAAAGTATTTACAGCTGTAAGCGATGAAAATTTCCCACCAAAAGGATCAAAGGGGAAATGAGGAGGAAGGAAAGATGGCATCCAAATCATCTAACTCATTTCAGCACAAGTACTTATTCAAAATTCTGCAAAACTCTGCTGCCCAGATATTAGATCTGAACGGAGTCAATCGTTCTTAAACACAGATGATATACATTTAATAATATCCTTCTCTGCTGTTAGGTTACTGCTTGAAAAACAAGTACATGTGTAGGTCTGTGCTAATTAAAAAAAAAAAAAAAGAAAGAAAGAAAGAGGGTGAGAGAAAGAGAGGAGAGAGAAATAGACTTTCTCTTTAAACTTATGTGAAAGGGGATAATGCTGTGTGAACTTACCCTTGCATCTGTAACCTTGAATTCCCTTAGAATATACTGTGGCATGTTGTACTCTGCCATTGGATCTACCACAAAATACTGGTATCTGGCTGAACGCTCTGCAGGCCAATACTGGTGGCATTTTTCCTGCAAAATAACAAAGCAAAATACATTTCTTGTTGCTCAAGATGACTACCACAAACTAGTATTAAATTTTTCACTCAGATAAATGTAATACTTATGGGAAGTGCCATTACTGACAGTAACTTGAACTGTTAGTTTAATAAAACAGAGTTGTTTGAAGTAAAATATAAAAATCGTACCTAGAATATAAAAATGATCTTCAGTATTGCATTGCATAGGAGCTTCATCTGGTCATTGTACCTCTGAACTTCTTTACATTTCTGCTCAGTTCTGTTACTTGTCAGTGGCAAAAGCTATGCCTAGCTTAAATTTAAGACAGAACGGGATGCAAACTTCTAGGCCATCTTTACTTTTTTCTCCCTTCTTCTCCGTAGAAGGGACTGAGTGCACCCAGGCCTCAGTCAAGGGTCTGTACACCTCTGCATCCACTATCAATGTCCCAAACCACCTCTATTCCAAAAATATTTGGTGGGGCTCAGATTTCACTTACCGTGTATCAAGTTTATCCTTGATGTAATCCTGCCCAGACAGTAACCTACTTCATTCTTCCCTTTACACAAAGCAGCACTTTAATGACTTTGCAAGTGTAAATAGGCTGATGAAACTGCTAAGTTCAGCACAAGTACACAGTAAACATTCAGCCCCGTTAAAAATACTACACTTCCCTCTAACATTGTTAATGTCAGAAGCCGCAGAAGAGAAGTTTCCAAATGAGAAATCCTCATTACTCAGTAGCCAGCAATGCACTCTGCTCTCTTTATAATACTAACATGAGAACTAAGTTGCTGATTATCTTTGTGCCACAGAAGAAAATGCCGCGTCTAGCTTGTCTACTGCAACACATCCACACATTGCAAATGCTAATTTCGGCRGCTGGGCTAGAAGATCTCCAGAGGTCCCTTCCAACCTCAACCATTCTGCGTTTCTGTAGTTCTGTGATTCTAACACCTTATGACCTACAATGGCACTGTTATTTCGAAAGAAGGAACGTAATTTCTGACCTGTATCTTTAGACATCCCCCTAACAACAAAATACTTTAATAAGAAAATATTAGAATTATAATAAACATTTTACTACAGAAATATTATAGTAATACGTACTCTGCCCATTTCTCGTAGTTTAGTAAGCATGACTACAATTGTAGAATTATGCTCCCAGAGCATTCTCCAGAAATCTTCAGTTGTCTCTGCCAAAGGTCCCTGTGTAGCTATGTAAGCCTTCTGCTGTCTGTGTTGAAATAAAAATTAAATTAAGAGAAATATTTTAAACAAAACTCTAAATTGATATCCATGTTGTCTATTTATATGTAAACATTATCTAGAGGAAAAGTTATATGTTATTAATAATAAGCACATTAAAACCTTAATATGATTGTTTAATCAAACAACGACATTTTTTATTTTTAGAATTTTATGAAGGAAATTACTCTGTTAATACTATGATATATGTCTTTATCATTATAACTTAAATTTAAATGCAATACTAATAGTTCAATTTTGTGTGCTGTAAAAAGCACTTAAGAAACACTTAGTTGTGCTGCTTCATTTTGCAGAAAAAAACTGTGGTACTATCTATTAAGTTCAGGAATTATAGCAACAAGCAGTTTCTTTATTCAACAGCCTAGTGCCTCCAGTAAAAGTAAGGTAGTAAGAAAACTCAAGAGAGGAGTGTGCTGCATTTCCAGGCCTTAAACTCTTACTTGTGCAAGGTACCACAAAGCTGTTAAAATCTTCTGGAGGAGGAGCTTTATAAGAAGGTGGAGACTATGTACTATGTATGTACTATGCACTTGCCTCAGTCAACAGAAACATTTTTGTAGGTGCTATTTCAGATGATGTCTATTTCCAGTCATTAGTAGAGGCTCAGAAAATGCATTCTGCAGATGCAGATATTCAAGCACACCTAAGCTGCCCTAGCGAAAGTACATTGCTTCTTTTTCATGCCTTTTCCTATCAAATGTTTAAGCCAGCCAAGGGTGTATTGCTCTGTTTTTTAGTGACGTTGTTGGTTTAAAACCATATAAAATACTTTTTGGAGACTAGGTCTGGTCTTAATCAGTGCTCCAAGATCATCACAGGTTATCACCCTGACACAGGCAGTACACCTCCTGTACGTTATTTCTATGTATCCTTTAAAGTAGAATAGTTGTGGAAAGACTGAGGTTCCAAAGTATGAATGTACTCAAAATTTCAGTAACCTTCAGCACGTAAAAACATACTGGGAATTCTCAAGGATATAAAGGTAGGTACAACCTTACTATTATGATACTTACACCCTACACAATTTTCCTGTGTTGTACAGGTGAAAATCTAAAGCCATTATTAATGTTAAAAAGCAGAACAAAACACAACATGCCCAGCTTATGAACAATACTAAATCTTGTTCACTATGACTACAAAAATAATTACATAAACTTCTAAAATAGTCCATAGGGGAATATATCATCATTAGTACCTGTATCCATCAATAAAACTGGCGTTTATATAGTCAGAGCCTTCTACTCCGCGGATTGGCTGCAAGCATACCCTTGTAGACTCATATGGCATAATATTGACAAGGCGATTTTTGAATTTATTACATGGCAGATTGGCACTGATGAATCTTGAAGTGTGAGCTTTAGAGCTAGCTAGACGCTGTTGAAAATAAGTAAATAAAAAGAATTAAGATCAGCTATGACAAAAACAAATGCCATTATCAGGACTGATGATCACTGCTTATGACCCATTAACAAATTATTTCAATTTCAAATGTTTGTAAAGCTTTTTTTGATATTTTATAAAAGTTTAATAACTGCTCCATTCAYGCATATGAACAAATTTAAATACTAAACAGTTACACAAACACAAATTTCAAACTATTAAAAAAACAAAGGAACAACAAAGTTAAAACACCCATTCTGAGCAGTTCTTGTCTGGACATTAATTGAAAGCAGAATTATATATTTTATAAAATATTATCTTCTTAATTTACAGTTTTATGCTCAAATTTCATCCTTTTGATTGCTGGAAACAAGTGGTGGAAGACATAGCAGCACTAAGTGCTACCCACTTTGTTTTTGGCTCACCACAAGATAACGTGTCAGTACCTTAAATTCCAGTTCCATTCCTGTGACATTCTCTCCCGTTTCGATCTGTGTCAGCTTCTGAATATATGCATACAGGTTTCTGGCTGGCACTTCGGTATTTCCACAAGTCACCGCTTCCAGCAGTGCATCATGGATAAAGATGTATTGGTCCTCAGTTTGAACCATGTAATTCCTCTGCGCTCTCATTAAAGTTACGTGGCCATAAATATCCGCAGTCTTTTCATGCTTTATTCTCTCTAACATGGCATCTATCACAATGAAACAGCCAGTCCTGCCGACTCCAGCACTGAAAAGAAAAGAACACAGGAGGAAAAACATGAAGGAATATTTCATGCACTGTGCTTATTTCTATGGCATTCAAGTTTTAAAATTTCGTAACRCTGATTTGAAAAGCACGCTTTTCTGAATATTAACATCAGCTTCTAGGAAAGAGGCCAGTGCTTTGAAATACATGAACTCCTTCAACTCCTGTTACAAGCAGTTGAGGGCTGAGAATGCTTTTGTAAGAGATCTTTGCATTTAGCAGGCTCAAGCTTGAACAGGAAAGAAATAAAACACATTGTAATATATTTTAGAATTATATATTCTTAAAAATGAAAATGACTAGAGGTAATGTATATGCTAAGAATTCAAGCTTTATTTGTAGCATGATCTGTAATTCATTAGACATSTTGTTGTTGTTATCCTCTCATTAGTGAGATGAATTTATTAGCAGAACATTATACAAAACGAATGTTACAAATTCTGCTTTGAAGGCAAATTTTACGTCCTTTCTCCAGCTCAGACTGTGAGGTTTCAAACGATGCAGTTTCGTATGTCCTCCCTTCCTTTGTCCAGCCAGGCCATAATATTATTCTTTGCAACACAGACTGATGCCTAGTTAGATACACTAGATGCTGGCCTGGAAAACCCTTAGCTAGCCCCTTGTGTGTGTCTTGCACGCACAGGTGAATGTGTGTCTTGCATTTTTAGAAAAAAGTAAGACAAAACCGGAAGGACCAGAACCTGGACCAGGATGTTCAGCTGCCAGATTGTTTCAAAAGGCAAACGATAAAAGGACTAAATATACTTGAAGACGGAGCTTGACATCACAACAGTTGCCAGACTGGGACAGTAACGTTCATCAGCCAGAGACTAAGCCAGCGTCCCCTTACAGATTCTAGATGAAATCAGATGCTGATCTGGAGTTAGATGGAGCATTTTGGACACGAGCTGAGGTGTTGACACGTCAAACCTGTTGAGACCAAGGAGCCCTCTCCTTCCCATCTCTCTGCACCAGAGGTGACTCCTCAGGAACACCCCTGAGCTAGAAAGTTGCTTTCCTGTGTTTGGTAGGGCTTGGCGGTAGAAGAGGATGATACAGGTCAATTACTGTGACTTTGGCACAGCAGTTAAGACCTGTCCGTGAAATATTCAGCTGAGTCCAAAAGAACATAAACATCTCAGTAACAGACCTACTTAATAACAGTTTATTGTTATGACACCTGCTGTCAAAATGTGTCAGACTTTCAAGGATTTTTAGTCATCCCTTCTCTACGTAAAAGGTTTTATATACGGGCTACCTTTAATGACTCCTGAGGACAACATTATGCAAGGGTAAGAGGAAAAAGACATATGTAATACTTTGTTTAATCATACATGATCCAACATATGGCATTTGGCATAAAAGAACAGCTTATACAAGGATTCACAGAAAGAATATTAAAATAGACTAGAGAATAGGCAAGAATTGAAAAGGTTCTGAAGGTCTGAAGAGACAATTTGTTTTCTAAATACTGTCAAATTTCCTAAATTCTCTGGAGAAAATTCCTTTCAGGATATGTTTAGACATTATCTGTATTAGGTCAAATTTTCAAACTGATGACTGACTTTTTGCAGCCACAAATATGACCAATATCTATGAAGTCTTCTTTCAAATATCTGAGCATGTAGTTGTATAAATCAAAAGTGAAAAATACTTATTTTTATGTATCATTCTCACACCACCTCATGTCTGTGACAACAAATGTTAGTTCCCAGCCTTTTAAATGCTTAACTATTTTCAGTTAGTGATATGAAATGCAGTAAGTAGTATAGTAATCAGTAGTTTATAAGCCCTCCAAGGACTCAAATTATGTTAGTGAAGGATATCTAAGAATATTATATATTGTAATTTTTTGAAAGGAGATATGAAGACATTAAGATAATTATATCCCAGTTTATACAGGTAAGTTATATAAAAAACAAGATATTCTCATAGTTCCTACATTTTTGCGAGATATTAAATATAAATCCAGTCAGAAACCTATTATTAAAGGCCAACCTTTATTTCTCTTTAGATGCTGCAAATTACAAATTATATCTCCCTGTAACCAAAATAAAGAGAAGCACAGAAAAGAAAGATGTTTTAGTCTCCCATGAGAGCAGTTTTGTTTTTGATTCCATATTTTCATATTTATTAAAAAACATATAATAAACATGTATTTTGACAACCCGTTACTCTTCGCAAAAGCAGACCCCGTTCAAAACACTAGGGACTTGTGCTAACAGACCAAACGCATCACACTCAAGTTTTGCCATCCTGAGATAAACTAATTGATATTCTGAGCTTTTGAAAACTTACCACTCAATGATGTTGCTCAGATGGTAGTTGGAGAGGGAGAAAATATATGAACAAATGAAATGGTAGCTCTCCTAGCTCAATGCAAATTCATTTCCCTTATATAAGAAATGTTTTGCATTCCAGGAAACCTGAGTTACCTTATGGTTAGTAAGAATTAGGGAGAAAAACCTCAAAAATTGTCTCACTCTTGATATTTTTGTTTGGATTGTGAAGAAAATATAACAGGTAGCTCACATGAGTATGTTAGATTGGTTTTTGTAAAGCTTTAAGGCACTCTCCAATAATGTAGCAGTCTTTCCCAGAAACTCTATGAATCTTCATTTAAACAAAACACTCTGCAGTTTCAAATTTTTCCTGACAGTATTTCTTGCACTTCTTTTGATTGTAGAAATGACAAAGAAAACAGTGTGCAATTTTTAAAGATATGTACAGTTACACATTTTTCTATAAATGCAAAATGTTTTATAAATAAATAGTTTAATAGATCAATACAGCTGATAGGAAAGATAGCAATATAAATACTCAGCCATATTACCTGTATCATACTTTTTCAAGTTGCAATTCAGATAGTTTCTATCAGTCAAACAACTGGTRGCCAAGTGAGAAATAAGGCGGCTTGACAGTGAAAATGCCCTTACAGTTTAGAATATGGTTCTCTTTCCTATCACATATTACTGAATTAATGTTCCAGCACTGTGCTTATATGACATTTTTCAGATAAAAAATTAAAAGTTTTGATGGTTCCTGCACACCACAACTAGTGTCAAATTCAAACTCAGTTAAAAGTTTGCACTTTCAGCTGGAACGAGAAGTTTTCATTTCTCCTCTTCACCTCTTGCATTTTTAATTATATATTTATTTTTTCCATAAGTAAACTAAGAAAAGGAGTAGTTACTGATGTGCTGTATCACAGATGTTTTTTTCTAGTTGGCAGGTTTATAAAGAGGTTGTGAAGATCACACCACTGCATCAAAACACATCAACATGTGCTAATGTTGTTATCACGAGGGGGGACGGGCTGACACACCACATCTATGGAGGCATTTGGCTCCAAAACCCTCTTAAAAATGTTTTATCCAGTAAAATATTTTACTACCTCAACATGCTCAGAACAGTCCAACTTTGCTAATTTATAAATAGGCTGGGTAGCTACCTGACTACCCTCTTCAGTTTCACACAAATGCAATCAACTCTACGAATGTTTTAGTTTTCTTCCTCCCCTCCCGCCCCCATCTACTATTCAGTTCTGAACTCTGACAACAAGCAATACTACAGCAAGAAACTACAATGTCTTTATTCCATTGTTTCGTTTTCTCTTCTGCTGACACACAGACTGCTCCACAGGGTACAGAAAGACCACCAGGAAGCCAAGCAGTTTGAATCCTCCCTGATATGCCATGGAAACATCAATTTGCTGAAATAAATGCAGGCCACAGAGAAAATCAAGCCCAGAAAGCTTGAAAAGAAAGCTTAAGAACAAGAAACTGTTATTTTTTAAAATAATGGATGAGATGGACATACGTATTTAGGCTATACTATCTCTATGCATGACAGGAAAACAATATGCTAAAAATCAGTATTCCATTTTAATAACAGGTCACAGAAAATATGATTCTCTTGTAGGTACTAAACTCATATTTTCTCTGTTTTCTCTGATGCCATGGCTGGCATTGTAACCCTTACCAAAGGGTTTTGTATTTTTCTTTTCTCTGTAAAGCGGTCAAAATATGTGCTACTGTTTAAAACTGTGACTTTGAAATACTCATGTATTTTTATGTTCAGCAGCTTAATCTATAGCATAAGGAAGGAACACTTTTATTTCAGCAGTAACTGCAAAAACGAACGATCCTGTGTCTTTCCCAGCGACTATGCAATGAAAAGGTTTCATATAACCAGATACATGACAGGCAATTGACATTCAAGTTGTACTACAATTATCTAGAAGTGATGTTACTGTGACTTAATGATTAAGGGATTAAACTCTGTATTTTCTGAACAGGGGCTTCCTTGGTAGTCTGATTGCTTTATTTTTTAAAAAATTGTTAGAAGAGCTTTGTTAACTGATTGTGCACGTTTCCCTGTCAATCTTTTTTTTCCTTTTTCTTTTTCTTCTTTTTTTTGCAATTGTTGTTTATCACTCACCGATCTCAGACTATATATCACCAAAGAGCTAAAAGATTATAATGGTGAAACACATATAAATTCTCTTTGATCCTGAAGGATTAAGTTGCATATTGTGGTGATGATACAACCCTGTTTATGCTGTTTGCTTTTTTTCATTTCAGCAGCCTTTAACCAAAGACATGACTCAAACTACACAACTGATAAAACCATCTCTGCTTTATCTACTCTTTGCTGTATTGGTTGTCAAGCAAAGGCTGTTTTCTTTACRTCTTGGAAAAAAACTACACCGTGAAAACATCACCAATAAGCTGAAGCAACTGGGATTCAATTAATTTATTTTACCCTGAGATCTCAAAACATGCAAGGATGGAGGCAGTTCTCTCTGCCTCCAAACATGCGAAAGTTGAATTCAGGGGCGCAGTTCCAAGCAGTGCAGCATGAATCAAGCGATTGCTGGAATCTATTATTAAGAAAGTGTCTTATTGCATTCTATGTTCAGATCCACTTGCAAAAATTATTCCTATTTGCCTTTTGCTGAAGATGATAATGCAGCTAATCAGAATCAGTTCACAAATTAACTACAGTTATCACTTTCCTGCCCTGTTTGCATCTTTTGGGTTTACCCTCACACTTAAATTTTTTTAAAACGTTCTGTCATTTCAGTTAATGATAGATACTGTTACATTTACAAGCTGAAAACCTAACCAATCTATTAAACAAGCATGCTTACCAGGAAATTGTTATTGCTTCAAATATTATCATTTATTCTATTACAACATTTGTTTTCAATTTCTAAGAACATGGCTAGGTCAGTCCTATGAGCTGAAATATGCTTAATGTCCTGTGATGTGATACAGCTACAATTCACAGAAAGAAAAATTAAGAGACAGGAGAGAGCCATTCCACATTACAGTCACTGTATGGATGTGTTAAAGGCTGGATTTTGTGATTAATTTGTAGCTGTTTAAATGATGACCCTTTACTGATACTTCAGTGATCTGGCAAAGGAAGGCAGTGTAATTGCCAGTTTTTACAGATCATTTAATTCAAAGGAAAGACAGTAAAAGATGGACCAAAAACCATTTAGAATATTTTTGACTCACATCAAGGGAAAATTTGATTGAATATTACAGTTTCAGATAGAATGAAACTTGCATTTATGAACTGAAAGTACATAAATTTGGTTGTGACATWGAAAATGTATTAAAAATCTAGATTTTATTGAGAAACTTCATATGATTAATTACACATCAATTCTATAGCAATTCTATAGCTGTTCTGACAAGGACACTATTTGGATTATTCTTCCCCTTATCCTGTTAAGAAATCAGGACACAGCTGAAAATCACCCTTCTGTCTAGGAAGCAGCACAAAAGCTAGGAAACCATTTAATATCCTTTTGAGGGCATAAATCGGACTGAAGTAGCACAAAGGCCTTGTGCAAAGAAGTAAACTTCGTTCTATAAGAGATACTGAATAGCTTCAAGAATTCTGGTATCTGCATATGAGAGATCTTTCAGAAACAGTGCATACTAATTTCTTTCTCCCTCCCTCCCCCCCTCCCCCCATTGCAGTTATGGTAAAATACTGTATGACACATTTTTAGGCATAATGGTTCACCAGTACAAACATGCCAAGGAATACTTTTAAGAAAAGTTCCTACATGCAAAGCACACAAATGAAAATATAAATATAATATAGATAGATAAATATAACTACTGCAAAAACAAACAAATAAATAAAACCCTGGCTATAATGTTTTCATTACCTGTATGTTATGCATAGAGGCACAGTATTTGTSACTGCAGGTCTATAAGCCTTCTTAAATTGAACAAGAGATGAAAAAATCCATAAAACAGATACAGATTTCATTATAGATGGACAAAGCTCAGTCTAAAGATTGCCAGAGCTTTCACAGATAGCTGGCCAAAGCACAGGGGGCTGTCAAATCAGAAGCCAACCTTAGCCTTTTCCTCCTTCACTGAACTTTATGAAGATTTTCTTTTTGGTTTGTATTTCTCAGAATTCTACCATTTCCCTAAGTTCTTCAAGTACAATTGCTGCAGATTTAAGCACATTTTTTGTAGAATGAGTTTGCAGAAGTTTAATAGTGTTAATGAAGTAAATCTGTTCCTCATCCAATCTTAAACTCAACTCTGGAGAGATCAAGGAAAAGAATTGTCTTATCAGATTTTAACATGAACACAAATAAACCAACAAGCTCTCATATGCTGTATCTTATATAATCAAACTCGTAACAATTTCTCTAACAAACCTCTGAGTACAGGGAGTAATTGTTTATTAAATCAATTTTAAAAACTGAGTTTTCCACACAAGGCAGGTATGTAGTATAGGAAATTTTCAGTGTAAAAAATGAGTTTTAAGAGACACTCCTCATAAGGACATCCCATTCCAACAGTTCAAATCCTCTAAACACACTACATTTATATTCAGGTTTGTCATGAGCCAGAACTCTACAGAACTATATAAAGACTCCTACACAGCTCCAAAGCAATATAGGAATGAAGCTGTGGAAGGGCATAGTGTAAAGATACTAGCTGATGGCAGACTAGTATCAGAGATAATTTACATGTTACCAGTGGAGAAAGATGTACTATCTTGTACCATGTAAGCAAAAGATATTATACGAATAATAAGCAGTTCATTATGCTAGTCTTTGTTGGCATTTGGATAGGTGCTTGAGGAAGACACCATCCTCGACCTGCCCTGGGTGAGAAGCTTAACCTCACTCTCTAAATTTGGTCTCATGTTGCCAGGTACCTTCAGAAAGCAGAAGCATTTCTCACCATCATCTATAAATCAAGCCATCTAGACCTTCATTTCCATTAACATGTCTAAGCCCTCAGGCACCAAATTGTAGGTAATAACTAGTGTTAACCACTATGTCTGTGAAGAGAGGGAGCAATATTTTTGATCCATGTGTTTCCTTCCCTGAAAGAGGAAGAATATCAGAGAGTGCTTTTGCCCACTTCTTCCTCAAATCACAGATCATAGGTGAAAAAGACCTCTTATTGTTCCACTTGCAAGATGGAATATAGCAGAAATTACATAGTATTACAACTGAAAAGTTTATTGATCTTATTGGATACTACTTTGCTTTCTTATCTTTGCTCTCTTTCAGAGTTGATTATTGTTTCCACGGAGAATTTTTACATATATACCTTCCTGTAAATCACATCACCTGATTCCTTCATTCACTCAGAAATATAAAGAAACTAGAATAAACAGGATTTTTCTCTATTTTATCCGTACATTATAGTGAATTTTTATTTCAAAACTAATCCAGTTCTCCAACGTCCTCCCTCTTATTTTCTTATTGCTCTAAATAAAACAATATTCAGTGTACTGCTTTCTCTGTTTGGCATGGAAGAAAAACTATACTAAAAATATTTTCTCTAATGCATCTCAGTGTGACTAGTTACCTTCAACTAAAGACAAATCTATGCATTAACATCTGTAGTAAATACAGAAAATGATACTTATGAGTAATTTATGAGAGGAAGTACACTATGATCCAATCAGGAATAAATAAAAGTGAAGATTATAGCACAGCACAGAAGTCAGTGAGCAGAACTTATGCTGCTTGCTGCTAACAACTGCTCCCTTGCTTTCTTTGCAATTCAGATTTTTTTGTACTCTCAAAATGGAATGATTACAGGGGTTCCTTGCTTCTTTTTGCATATTTCTGAGCTTTGACTAGATTTTCATGTGAACTTCTCAGGCAAGGATATACTGTCCCTTCTTTCTGTACCTTTCCCACACCACATGAGGCATGGTTCACCTTCTCTCCATGTGAAAGGAAGGTAAACTGATCTACGTAAAACTGAATTAAAAGAAATGGAAAGGGATGTATTCTGAAGAACTGGTCAATAGGATGATCCTGAAACTTCTTGCTGAACACTGCAGTCCTTCAGAGCATCAGAGTCCTTCTGGACCCTTCCCTGATTCAACATGTTCATGTATCCATTGTGGTCCATAGCTGTTTCTTCTTAATACCAGCTGGCCCCTTCTTATTTTTCAAGACAGGCTACTACCATTTATTATGCTTGGGTTTTGGATTGAGTGAAGAACAGTGCTGAAGTGTCAGATGGTCATCAGAACATAGTATTTCATCAAGTAAGTACAAAGCAGAAAAGACTACATAGTTCCAGGTCTCCAGGGGCMGTTTTGGCTATGTATTCAGCACCCATCACAATTCAAACTCCTGTTCAGCTCTATCTGCCTACAGATCTCTTTTTTTTCCTACTTTGAAAACTTGGAAAGAATCAGAACTTAGTCCTTCCAGCTAATGGAACTGTAGTAGCAAACCTACTGTTTTGGATCTCTATCTCAGGATGTCTCTTGTTCATAGAAAATCGGACAAATGACTGATATATTTAAGAAAATCGAATTCACATGAACAGAAATCATAGCAGTGCTTCAGAGGATGAAAAAAAAAGTTATTTTGTTACCCAAAACTTGGTTTAAACTGAAACAACCAGAATAACATAATGATGTGATGAGATACTGCGCAATAGAAAATAGAGAGCATGCAAAACTATGAATCTTCTCTGATGAGTACACATCAAGACTGTTGTCAGGCATGTTTTCTTAGCCCAATTGCTGAAAATAATGAATATCATTTTCAATATCTCTACCAATAGTCCATCAACAGCTGAAAGGCTTGGTGCTACTCTTGTTTTGCTTTGATATCAGTTGTCTTGATACTAGCATGAATTGTGTAGCATAGGAGAAAATCAGGTTGTGAATGGTTAATATAACCAAGTTTTTAACATTTCTTTATCATAATTTGTGATTTAAAGGGTGGACACTGATCTTCTCTCCTACTTTGCAGGATTTTGAACTTTATGAGCTAATACAGTGGGCAAGTTATAAGAAAAATCCCAGGGGGGTTGGTATAGCAGTTTCAAATTGAGCTTGGGTAACATTACAGTATTTTTAAAACAATTTAAAATTATTTTTAAAAATCAAGTGACAGGAAAATTCAACCACCACAATGAAGGATTTACTTGGAACAGCAGTTATTCACAAAATCTGATAATAAGTGATGAGACTGTGAAGTAATTTTATAAAAGTATGAAAAAAGAAGAAAGATAAATGTTCAGGGCAATAGAATACTGATTGAAAAGCCTCCACAAAAAGATAACGGAACTATTTTTAAAGCTCCATTTTACTTCCAGAGACACAGGAAAATGATTTAAAAAGAGGCTTTCATGCTGATTACTTTAGATCAAAATACAGCCTGCTCAAATGTAGCCAAAAATGTTGTGCAGCCAAGTAGATGCAATGTGTTCCAGTGCACTATGTGTCCATGGATATTCCGGAATATACTGTAGGTACAGCTGGGAAATCTCAGAGATACCCCTTGTCCAGAATTCAGCTATTGGGTTATAAAAATATTTTCACATTTCCTGCAGATGGCTAGATTCTTTTCTTCACTAGTAATTTTAATTCAGAATTCATTATGGACAGCTGCTGGCTCTGATAGAACCTAATTGCTCTTTTACTAGACTCAGCTGCAAGCAGTCAGATTTCCTTTTCCTTTATAGAGTATATTATATATAAACATGGGCGGGGAGAAAAATAACCAATTAACTAAATACATATGGATAAAATGACTCACTAAGAGTGCTGATCAAATAATGTATCAAACTACAGCTTAGGTCAAAAGAAATTACAAGCCTTGTAGGACATGATAATATATGTATGGAAATAATTATCAGCACTAACATATTTGTAATTTGAGATAACACACGGAAAAGGCACTGCTTCAGTTCAAAGAATCTTACACAAATTATTACATTTTATTAAGGGATAGGTTATTGCACTGAGAAAAAGTCATCAGTCTTCAGAAGACCTACTCAATGGAAACCATTTATCAGCTGAAACCAATGCAGGCCTTTGTACTTCCACTGGACAACTTAGCAAGAAAACCTGGCATAATTCTGGAACTATTTTATTTCTTGTTAAAAGATTGACTAAGGAACAGCTACTGTTAGTGAGGCTACAGAAAAAGAGCACAGCACAAATGGGAGAGCTGAGACAGGCAGCAAAAATGACTATAGATGTGAAGGGTCACCTGCCTTCACCTTCCAAATGAGAAGTGTAGAAGGAGGTTAGAAGGTTTGAATTAGACAAAGGATGAACATAAGGGAAAGACAGAAGTATATAAAAAAGAAACAGCATGAAAGTATGTCTCTTTTCCTCCCTTTACCCAAAGACTACAATGCAGTATACAGTGAAATGAAAAGACAAGTGTTCAAAGTAAAAATAAACAGATATCTTCTAAGATGACATGTCAAACTATTTGTCAGAGGATAATACTAAGACAAGAATCAGAAAGTTTGGTTTTGTTCTTTAAAATATGTATACAAYCATGAATATGAAAAATAAAATTTCCATAGGTTTCTGTAGATAATTAAAGAAATAAGAGAGGGAAAGAATAGAAATCCTCATGAAGCAGGACTAAATCAGGCACCAGCTGCTTGCTGCTAAGAGGAAATCTTATTGAAGTATTGTCAGTTGTTGAAGTTTTTATGCTTTCCTCTGAAAGTCCTGACATTCACCATTGTCAGGGACAGGATACTGGCCTAGATAGATCTCTGATTCTATCTACTAGTGGCATTTACTTTGTTCCTTTACAGATTTAGAAAATTCTAACTTTCCAGAAACAAAATCTTGCCTTATGCAGTCATAGCAGCTCTTCCAGGATTTCAAAAGATAATCCAGTCCTGGATCACAGCACTGGTCATATAATCTCTGAACCACAGGCTAAGTGCCAAGCTAACTAATTTCATCAAGAGAACCAGAAGTAGATATTTTTCATTCTTTGAACCTGCATGAAGAAATACTCTTCTTACTTGTTATTTGTATGCTTCTGAATTTTAATAATTGTTCCAGTGATACTTACTGAGTGTTTGTGCTTATAAACAACTGGAACACATACTGTACACAGAACAGATACAATCCAGTTTTTATGAAAGGCTAGCTTCTTGTGCTGAAATGTTTTTTAACTTAAAATGAAACTTAAAAATAGATCAGCCTCAGTTTGCTGGTGTTTCTTGTTTCAAGAAGGATTTCTGTCTCATGGCTAGGAAACAGCATTTTATTCATGTTTTTCCACTCAAAGAAAATATCAAGGTACCCTAGCCACTCTTTAAGGACATTATTGCACACTGCCGTAATTACTACTGTATGGTAATCCTTCTCATATTCATACTTCTAGATTTTGATTATGTGAGAACCTAAATCAAAGCATACAAATTAGGGATAAARGTCTTTAAGATCCAGATTATCCATAATTTAAGAAAGTATCAGTAGGGGGAGGTTACCAGCATCTCTGGAATTGTCTGGCATCATTTATTTATCCTCATAAGTAATGACACTCAAATATGAAATAGAGGAACAAAATTTCAGCATTCTTGCTGGGATCCCTCACTGGATCCATCCAGCATATAGACCATGCGCATAACACAGTAATCTGGTGAAAGTCTGTATGATTACCATAAAACAGGGAGGGGGTTCAAACTTGAAGCTTTTGGAATCTAAAATTTCACAATCTTGACAGCTTTCCTGGTAGGAATAAGAACAAAAGACCCAACTACTGTCCCTAGGTGACATTACAGAGGTGATTATGAAATAATGACTTGCTATGCAGACTATGTATGAACCTCTTGCTAGTGTAGTGTTCCCATTTCTGGCAGGAAGCATTTATCAACCTTTCTACAAGACTCCTTTTCATTCTCCAGTAGACTCCACAATCCCAATAACTGTGAAGATAGAAAAAAATACAAAAATTTTTAAATGAAGAGAGTGTATGTGTGTGATTCATAGCAGTGCTGAACAGAGAGAGATTGYGATGGAAATCATGATGGAAAGAAAGTTTCAGCTCCTTAAACAGAGACTCCCCAGTATCAAACTCTGTAAGTCTTGTGACACTTTGGAGAAGGTACATGGAGAAATTAAGTTCCTCCAGTCTTCCACATTTGTCAGCATCATGACACGGTTAGAGTAACTGAGACTGACAAGACAAATGGAATAAAATGAAAAGTATGGACATGAACCGGTTGCTGTGTATTTATAATAAGGGGAATATAACTTATGTTACAATTACATTCACTAAGAATTAAGCATCTAAAACTGTGCTACCAGCTACCTCTCTCCTTTAAGAAAGGAATCTAAGAACAGCCTGCCCCTGCAGCCCTTCACTTTTTATGTGTGAACTAAGCCTGTGAGAAAAATGTTGTCTTCCTAAGACACAYGGCAACTTACAGCTAAAAGCTGGAGGATAAATGTACATACAGTGTATTTRTGAATGGAGTTTACCCAGTCCAGTCTAATGTACAGTAGCATCCCAATGGCTGCTGAAAGAGGAAGTAGGAGGAACCACAGAAAGTTTAGAATATTTGGGGTATTAAAACACATGTGAAATGAACATATGTTTACTACCTTTTCCTCTTCAGAGCTTTCAGCTATCCTGGGGAGTGGGGTAAGATCCTGAGCTGTTCTTAGGGCAGGGAGAAGGAAGGGATGAGGAAGTTTTTATCATTTTTCATTCTCCTTTGAGAGATTTCTGAATATGTATGGGGGGGGGGGAAGTACCTCCCACCCAGCATGAAAAAGGGTAGACACTCATCAGAAACCTACTCTTCACTCAGATTAGAAACTGAGTGTCTATATGTGGCATGTGTCAGTAGCAGTAGAGAGGTTAAAAAGATAGAGCAGTGAAGTGAAACAATCCTTGTACCTCATTTTTGGGGCATTCTGACCTTGAATAGAACTTTCAAAGTGTTTTACTTTAAGAAATACAAAGCCATATTGCACTTTGTTAACTTCCTAAAATTAAAGTGCACTAATTGGTTGTATTAGTACATAAGACAAGGAGCTACTTAAAACAGTTCCTTGCATTTTTCCAAACAATCCAGGTATTTCTGTATGCAATACCAGCATTATCAGTAAATACCAAAACTTCACAAAGTTAAGTGCCTTAAGGATATGCCCTATGATACTGATACTAGAAAGAAAAAAAGGTATTGAAACATGTGGGATTGCACTTACACTTTAAGCTTTTATGTAGTGCTACTGAAGTAATTTCTGCGATGTTTAAAAAAATAGTGTTATAAAGCTCCAAACGCCCTCCGGTACTATTTTATTGTGATCTGATTAGCACCTGTTTGCCTGCACTAATCCAACTTCAAACAAAAACGTGTGCTTTCTCCGCTATCATTAGACCACGTATTACAGCTTCACCAATGCAGGCTCCTAGGGTGTAAGCCTGCTCTTTTTTTGTTGTTGTTTAAAACCTCTTTTCTAGATCAGCTCTGCAAATTAAGGCAAGTCATGTGGAGGCAGCAGCTGTGCTGTGATATTACTGAACTACTGTGCAAAGGGACTGAAAGGATACAGGCTGAAAACATAACAGTCTGTAACTGAAAAAGCATCTACTCGCACCAAGTATTTCTACCACCACTGAAAAAAATTTCAGACAAGTTACTCCTAATGAGCCATGTCAAGACTTGAACACACACAAAAGGTATCTACAAACAAGATGGGATTGCCAGATTTCCTTTGTCCTATCAGTTCTTGCTGGGTCCAGCCTTACCTTTGAGTTAGATGCTTTCCTCTACCATTTTCACTGTTCAAATCTCATACTGAAATAATGACACTGATGGCTTTGACAGAATGTAACTCAAGCAAGGATCACAGAATATTGCAGTTTATTAAGAACATATGCCTAATTTAATTTTTGACTGATTTGAACTTTCCTAAATTATCTTTCTTCTCTGTAGATGTAGATAAAAGAGTATAGATTTTTTCTTGATAGAAGAGCACAGTGGCATTATGCATTTATATTACCACTATACATTTTTTCATGCAGATAGTCCTACCAGCATAACTGATTTTCTAAATATGAAATCTGCGTTTAGATTAGGCCTTGATGTAAATTTGGGTGCTTCTACCCGATCTTTTCAGCAATGACCTATGTATTCTTAAAATAGAATGTAGTTTTAATTATCTTTTAATTATCTTTTCATCTTAAAAATCTACTATCTTTTCTGCATAAGCAAAAGCCTTGACTGCTACATACAACTTTTTTCAATGATTTCGACACCTGTATTCGATTCAAATTCAACATTACACAGGCAGCCAAACTATTAATTATCAAAATATAGATGTGTGAATGACACGCAAAGATGTCTCTTGCACAGACAATAATTATAAATAACTAATGAGGCTATCACGTATGCTACTCATATTTTTGCATTTGTTTTTGCTCTCATTACACAAAAATTCTTAKCAGGAGTTGCACTTCCATTTGTTAGACTTGCATTTATCAGAACATATGTTTTGTTAAGTCAAGTAATTTTGAATGGTGATTCTTATTTTGTATTTACAGTTAGTTTCATCATTTAAGATTTTTACTGGACACTGTTCTATAAATAAAATGCATTCAAATATTTAGAGTGTGAGTCTACAGCTGTGACTTGTTTTCACCTCAGATTTTCTCCACTAATAAGCACACTGTAAATTATTAAATAAATTATTCAGATATTTTGCCAGTCTTTCCTAGGAATAGGATAGTAAGCTAGCTTATGTWGATAATGGTTGCATTGAGGTGTTGCTTCAAATAGGTCTTGGCTGTCACTGTTAAAGCGGATCTTCAGCTACAGGATATATAGCCACATCCTCAAAGCATCAAAAAAGCTGGAAAAATCTGTTACTCTCTTAAAATAAAGAAGCAGTGCACTATAGATAACTATAGGTCAATATTATAGTGAATATGAAGAACTGGGTAAGGAAAAGCTTGGAATATACACTTTCACTTAGAAAACCCACACATAAAAGCAGAATAAATACTGTGCTACTCTCCAAGGGTCAAAATGCAGAGATGTGGGCCTACTATTTATTCCTTATTCAAGCAGCCTGCTTTTACTGGGAGCTGACCTGCATCAAAAATGAAAAGAAGCTCAGATGTAGAGCAATAAAACTCTGAGCTAAATTCACAGACMTTTTATGGAAAAGTAAGTCTTCTCTGTTTTTAGTTGCCTAATAGCTATTATTTTCAATTTTTCTTTGTTAAAAGCTCTGCAGGAAAATAGTTCCACAGCTTCTTCCCAGCTGCTATGTCTTTACCAAACACATTTTGAAAGGTAAAAACCCCTGTATTTATAGTTCTATAATATGTCATTATTATGATTTCCTGAGTTCTGGCACTTTGTTAGGTACTGAAGGAAACAGAAAGGAAGGTATTATTGCTGTCACAAATGTCCTATATTCCCCTATATATCCCACATTCCTAATGGGTAGTCATCTCAGATTAGTCCTTCTGTTGCCATCAGTGGGATATCTTGAAAAAACACTTCCCAGCATACAAGCATACAAGATTTGGCCTTGTGCTATACTGACATACTCTAGTGGAGGAGGTTTGGAATTTTTTTAATATTTAAATGATGGTAGTGGATAAGCTTTAATGAAAAGAGGAGGAGGGAGCCTTGAACACAAAATGGGAGACTCTGATAGGCAACATCTAGAAAAAAGGAAAATAGGGCTGTTTAAAAGGCTGCAGAGATAAAAAATGAAGAAATGAAAACTGAGAGGTTTGTCAGGAACAGAAAAACCATCTCAACAAGGAAGGGTGACTACTGGAAGGTACCTGGAAGGGAATGAAAGGTAATGAATGACAAAAAATGGCAGAAGAATGCTACTGTTAGAATGACAAACATTTTTCAGAGAAACAATAAGATACTTAGGAGCACATTTGATACTGAAAATATCATGCAGAAGAAAGAAAATAAAAGACAGAAGCACAAAGATGTAGTTGGAACCATGGCACACGGTTCAGCAATACAGTATAAAACAGTGCAACATGTGTGAAGAACTGCAGGACAGAACTGTGAAACTGAAAGTCAGAAATAGAATGGAACTAGAGGAGACCACAAGACCACAGAAAAAAGAGCATTTCAGACACAGAGATGAGAAAATTGAAAAACAGAGAGATAATTAAGAATGAGAGGCAAAAGAAAGAATGGAATGGAGAAATTTACAAATGAGCCATACAGTGGTAAATAAAAAGGAAAGGGTAAAACAAGGGTAAATAAAAATTTGAAATCAGATTCTAAGAAAGAAATGATAGCATGCCATACTTGCTTGTTTTTTAAATTTAAGCATAAGCTCAATTTAAGATCAGCTTGAACTGAAATGTTTGGGCACTTTCTGTACTTTTATTCCAAATTAAAAGGGACTGTTTTTCATGTATCTGAATGAATGCATATCTAGTAGCCTAGAAAAAAAGAATTGTGCTGATGCTCTGCCAGTGTCCCATTTCTATTTTTTACCTTTTTTTTTTTCTTTTTAACCAATTTAGTAGTGTCAAATCCAAAGAGATAAAGGTGTACAGATCTCAAAATACACCATTCCTATAATATGCCTGAAAAACAAAAGCTGGAAGGAGACACTCTCATTAACACTATCATTGTAAGAAAGGCTGTAGCAAATTATTCCTGTTGGTCTGTTAGCTAGACAGTCAGCACATTAATACTGGCAAGTTAACAAGTACATTCACAGACTTTGGACTCATTGCAACACTGGCTGCTACATGCTGAATAACAGCACAATTTTTAAAGGAGTACAGAGTTATGATGCAAATTTGCAAGTAAACTGGTTTAATTAATTTCTTCTCATAGAAAAATTGTTGAGAATTGGATTTAAAAGGTGGGCTAGGATAATGGAATGCTTGGATTGTATGAAATGTCTAATTCCTTATATCTCAAGAAGCAAGGCAAAGAACTTCAACGAACTTGCTAGCAGGATACATATATTGTAGAATATAGAGAAAAAAAGTAATATGAAATTGGAAAAAAAAMCACTTAAGAAGCAAGGAATCACACTAACTAAACCTGATTACCCTTTTCACTGAAATTTGCATGTAGAACCAATGGCAAAGAGAAAAGAATGACCTCACAATCCATCAATACCACTGAGTGACCCTGAGTCCTGTATTTTATTATATCTTTCCGAGTGACTTGCTGGGTGGTCTATTTTTGCTTTGAGAGAATTAAGGTAAATTATACCAAATTATCAACCTTCCCACAATGATCTGAGGATTCATTTCTCTGATTAATTTTGCTTTTAATTTTGGGCATAACGCCTTTGTTGCTGAACACCTTTGGAGATATGCTATATATGCATCAAGCTGATAAAATTAGAGCATTAACATTTTACATTAAAAGATACTGAAGTATTTCTAAGAACCTATAACTACAGGTACAAGAAGATCCAGCTCCATATAGAAACTATAGAAATAGTATCTATATTACTATTGATTATTATTCCACTTTCCTAACCCTGGTGCTTCAATATGCATTAAATGTCTATTTAAATGTCTATTCTATGTGTTCTCTAATCTCATTTGAACAGTCTGTGCCTTTCAGCATTTAACTCCTGCTTATGTTATTTTCCTGGTAATTTTCTTTACCTACCTTATTTACATGAGCTTCTTTTTATCACTTTAGAAATGTTCACATAACTGGCTTCTGTGGAAGGTCAGAACTGAGGAGGACAGGGACTGGTATACTATAATCCTCATGGTTCCTATTCCTCAGTTAGTGGCTAACAAAAGTAAGATGTTTTTCAAGTATGTTTAGCATATGTAGCATCAGTAAACAGGGGAAAGTCCTTAGCCTTATTAAGTATCATATCCCAAAATAAAGTCCAAAAAAATCAGTGGTCTTAGCAATTTCCTTCAAAAAGGGCAGCACAGAATGTTATGCAAGCTATATCAACATAGCTCTGCAAGAAGTGAGGGTAAGGGTCATCCCACAGATATCTACCAGAATATGCAGATATACACTGGTGCTGTTCTTACCAGCGTGGTTTAAAGTTCTGTTTCTCAATGGTTTGCTCCTGTCCAAGATTCTCAAAAATTATAATCTTTTCCTCATATTTTCCTCATTCTCAGAAGCTTAATAATAAAAGGAGCTGCTGTTGTTCTCTCTAGGGTTCATTAATTTTGTTCTTGTGATGCCCAAAGAGGTTTGCTAGATACAGCATGAAGCACCCATTTCTTAAGAATGGAGCTCAACTTCTTCCCTGGGCCTCTCCTTTGCAGTTCCCCTTCTTCWCAGTTTTAAGCTTAGGGTTTAACTTTGAATATGAATTACTTACTGTCAGTAAGAGTTCCCATTTATCTTTCTTAAATTTCATGCTCTTTTATGGACAATAGAAAAATATTTCAAAGATATTTTATCACCCCAAACTTGCCCTTTATTCAGTGTGCGAGCTCTTAAAACAACAGAATCCTCTTCCTTCTTCATGTAGGCTTCTGAGTGCCATAGATAAACATATATGCTCCCTGCAGACCACTGTCATCCTCTCTCCTTGTAGACCTTTAGATATTCTAAAATGAATTCCTTTTGCATAGACCAAAGGAAAAAAAATTGAGTCCATCCAACTTGTCAGTGCTATAGTGAAGTCCCTAATTTGCAAAGCAACCATCTTTCTTTTTGACCTATTCAAAAGCAAGAGATATGAAGTCTCTTCGATGGCACAACCACAGTGAAACCTCACTATAGCAGATACCCTAAAAGAAGACAATGTTTTTATCTGATAAGATAATCTTGATGTAAGATAGTTCAAGATGCTTTGAAAGGCAGTCTGGGCTTACCTGCAATGTACAACCATAGGTCCAGCATCAGGTGGGTTACAGGTTTTGACTCGCCGCAGGAAAGCTAAGAATGGTGTAGGATGTTCAGGAACACCATGGTCAGGCCAGGCAGTGAACTGAAATTGCCTCACTTCCCTTTTCTCACTTGAACCATTCTATGAAATGAAAAAAACTTCATGAAACAACTATGATTTGATGTAGTATCAACACTTTTGAATGAAACAGCCAAAGAAGCATATACACCAGGAAATAAGACTTAAATCATATTGGAACCAGGGAGAAAAAGCTCTGGCTATGGGGGAAAACATTTTTTTTATATTCTAAATTGCAGGTTTTATGGTTCCAATAACATAAGGACTTTAGCTATACTGCACAATAATGCATCACAACAACTGCAAGTGCCTCAGCTAATTTTTCATTTTCAAAAATACACTCTGATAGCAGAACAGCTGTTTCATTCTTCAGTGCTGCCAGCAGGATCAAGATTTAAGTAAATCCCTAACAAATCTGATTTCATAAAAACATCTTTATGTTAAAAAGAAAAAGAGAGAGAAAAAGAAAGAAAGATAGAAAAAGAGAGAGTAAAGAAGGGGAGAAGGGATGAGGAAAGCAAACAAGGAAGCAAGGAAGAGGGAAAAAAGAAAGAAAACGTACCTTGTAAAGTGCAAATGTACGAACACAATATGTTGCTAGTTCAACAGTGTCCAAGAGGGTCACTTGGATTAGCCCATAAGTTTCTGTGCCTCTGCTTGGCCAGTATTGATCACATTTCACCTGCAGTGAAAAAAAATATAATTACTTCATATATTAATGAACCTGAGTGTGTATCACTGTAGTCTTTTAAAGTACCTGGAACTATGATGTTCAACAAAGTTCTAACGCAAGGATTCAACACAAGAAATTTATTTTACTATCCACATAGATGGCTTTTCTGTCTGTAGCCTAGAAGATCTTATTCTATAATAGATATTTGTAAATTCAGTGAGCCGAATTCAGAAAATGCCCAGAAATATTTATAGCTAAAGAAAAATCAGTTTATATTAGGTAAAGTTCTGACCCAAGCCTTCAGTAATTCATCTTTTACATTCCAGAATTTAATAACAACACTAATCTGGCAGTGCTTAATATACAAGTTTTTGAATATTTGTCTTATTTCATCTATATTGAACATTTTGAATTAGTCTCAGAACTTATGAAATGGTGTTGTGATGCTAATAGGAACCACACTTAGTATGTATAGAAATATGTCTCAGTGAAACATTGAATTTATTTGGTGAGAAGTAATTTTAATAAACAGATAAATAAAATAATAGCACCAGAAATTATGAAGTGTACTGTAAGACAATATAATTTCCTTCTCAGTTCAGTGTTATGAAACATATAAGGAAATTGCATTCACGGGCATTTAAAAAACATCATTTGATAGAGTTCATCAAATTTTAAAAGACATAGGACATTTATTTCAGAGAAATCTCCATTTCAAAACACTGCTGTTTAGAATATTAACAAGCTGAAATAATTCTGTAAAAGATGATGCATAATAGAAGCCTATGTTTATCATCTTCTCTCAGATTTGATAATTTGTTTCAGTTAAAAATGCTATTTAAGATGAAAACTGCTATGAAAAAGGAATGCTGATCCCCTAAAACAATCATATAGGTTGGTATAAAGTAGTATAGGAGTTGAATAATTGAAAACTTCTTTATTTGCAGTGAATGATATGTAGAACTGAGATAGGCAGTTTCACAGAATTGTTGACAATATAAATTCTTACAAATTTTTAGCCCAATAACTATATATTGCATTTGTTTAGTGTCTTCATTAGTCACTACAGGCCAGACCCACATTAAGTTCACTGAGAAAAGACAAAGTCAATAGAAGCAAAGAAAGCAAAATGCTTTTTTTCTTTTTCTTCTCTTTTTTTTTTAAAAAGAAGCTGATTGAAAAGAAAAAAAAGAAAAWTTGATGATTATTTCAAAATGATAAATTAAGAAATGCTTCTTTCAAATTCACGTGTTCTTCAGCTTTCTCACTCTGCATCCTACTTACGAAGAAGACTTAGCACACTTTCAAACTCTCAGTTACAAAGAACCTTTGCTAGCAAAAGATTTCATTTTGAGGATCACAGGATGCAGATCGCTAATGGGTCACAAATCATGGTCTGAAAACAAGTGATCTGGATAAACGTAAAAACTCTGACCATTGAGGTAGGTGAAAAATGGTCTGCAGATGCAAAAAAAACCCTTGAAATATGTTTTATAGGAAATGATAGTTTAATTACCAGAAACAAAATGAAAAGATATTGGTTGATATTTCATTTGTTCCACAATCTTATAAATGAGATTAATAGAGTATAATATCCTCTTATTAACAGGAATTGGGAAATTCTTGGTGCCATTTTCTGGAAAGTGAAAGAATAAATATTTGTGGTAATCCATGAGTATCAGTGACTTATTTGCAAGATTCCCAAAGCTGAAAGAAACCATTGTGGCCTTTCATAAATCAGACAAAAAGGTGTATTTTCAATTCAGTTAGTTTAAATAACTGCACTAAATACAGTTTCAGTTTATCATCAATATAGACACAGTACAGATAGACATAGCGTAACTTGGTTAGCTGTATTTTTGCCAAACAAACTGTGGTTGAGTCATATTTCATGCAGGATGACATCTTATATATTTTTTCATGGAAAATTTTTATACATAAAAGCTGTTGTTTGTAATCTTAGCAACCACAGTTTTAGTATAAACCTCTGACTAAATCTGTTTGGATCTGAACAACTTTTTAAAAGATGAATAAAATTTTAAATAACACTTAATGATACTTTTAATAAAAAGAATAGAAGAACTGAATGTCTTRATGTGTCTTTGCACACCTGAACATATGTACCTCCTCTTTGCCCTGCAGTGAGCTCCCATTTACAAATCATATACCTACAGAAGCAGTGCCAGCTTCCAGAAAGCCTTAGAAATCAGTCAGCTTTCTCACTGAAGATACTTGATAAAAACAGATTCTGAGAGTGAGACATTTCTGTTCAATAAATAAAAAAATAGAAATTTATAAATTAATAGGTTAACAGAATATTTTTTTATTTTTATTTTTTCTCATCTTCTCAGGGGACTTTTTTGGCATCCTCTAACGCTATAACCACCTGGCAATCAATAATTTTGCAAGATGTTTATTCTCCAAGCCCAGATATTTTCTAACACATTTCCATCTGAAACTTCTACTGGAGATGTAGAAGAGAGATATTGAAAGTATAGTAATCTAAGGTTAAACACATACTCATATTTAGAAGCCTGTAGAAAATTGTTCCTTTGGGAACTAGGAGAAAATTAACATGCATGCTCCTTTCTTTTAGGTGTAGATTTTGCTTTTTCATTTATTAGTTCGTTTAATAGAAACTCCAATCATACTACAGTTACTAAAAATTATTTTCTGTGAGGGTTCGTTGATACAGAGGCTTGCTGCTAGAAGCTGACATTAACTGTTCCAAAATAAATACAATTTCTACTCCAGTGAATTCATTACTTAAAATTGGAAACTGATGAAAAAAGTAGCAAATTTTTAGACAGTAAGAATGATTTTGGATTGACATGGATTTGATCTTCTGAAAGAGCACATGAAGTATAAGTTGATGGAAATACATCTTTTATTCCTTTCGCCTCTTGATTTTTCTTAGAACAAGAGGCCTTCTTCAAAGCTGTGCCCTTACTTGCCTCCTACACTTTTGCACTCTGTGATCATAAACCTTATATTCCCAATACTCCTAACAATTTGGAGTTCAATTTATCTTTGTGAGAGATCAGAATGAGGTTTTCCATTGGACTTTTCCAGAAAAGAATCAAATAAAATAGCTCAACTGCTGATATACTGTTTTCCTGAGAGAGAGTTCTTATTAAACGTTTTATCCAAAAAAATTTGAAATGAACTATTCCAGCTTGCAGTACTTGAAGTTTATTTTTCAGGGGATTCATAGGATTTTTTTTTCAGATTAAAAAAAACCCAAACCTCTTGAGTCATCCAAAATTCAACACTAAATGTCAACATGTCAATTTTGAAAATGTTTTCCCTCTTTTTGTTTTAGCGCTTTGCTCTGTGCTTAGCTCAAACAGGGCAATTTATTTCTCGCTCATGTATGTTACTTGGAAAATTGACAATTTTAATCTGTTAAGGTATGATATTGATAAATTACTTCCTCCTCCAGAAACATAGATTACAGAGTTTATTTATTTACAGAATTAGTTCATAATATGCCTTTGGTGAATTCCATGGTCATCAGCCTCTTATCCACCAATTCTCATTCCCAAGTGCTGATCTCTTTCTCTATAGACTATACTCACATTTACTCCATGAAAGCTTTGCTGTCCCCCTAACGTGCATAAAGAAAACACCTTTCACCAGTAATTCTTTAATGCTTGCTTGCCTGTCATTAAAGATGGCAAGATGAATGAAACAAATGCATCAGCAGGAAAGTATTCACTGTTGATTTCTAAGTGTGCTTTTTAAAGACAAAATCACAAGTAATGACAAGCCTATCACTTAATTCTGCTTTCACTATCTCAGGATGATAGGTTGCATATTGCCAAAACCACTACCTCTGAGATGAGATTAGCTCTCAAAGGACTAGTAAATGTATTATGAAATCTTCTAATAGCTGTAACTAGAAGACATAAATAATAATAGATGCATTCTTTTAGCCTGAGTACCCTCTGCCCCTTGAACATAACCACATTTTCTTTTGCTGGAATTCTTCCACACAGACCATCCAAATCCTTGCTTTTTGTGGGATTAAGAGCATTCCCTGAAAGTAAAGCTGTAAGAAAATGTAAATGCTTTCTTCTTCATTAAAAATTAGAAATCTATGACCATTTCAGACCTGAGGAGTTTAAATATCTACAGAGTTCCTGAGAGTATTCATGGATATTCACACTTCAGCAAGTMACAGGCACTACAGAGGGTGCTGCCTTGCACCAAGACAGCTGAAAAGTGTATTTCCACATGAACCTACTCATACAAAGAATTTCTGACTTTTAACGGTAAAAAAATAATTTTCCAGTATAAAGGTCTATCATTCAGGCTGAAAAACTCCTTCAGCTTATTCTTAACATGTAAGTCTGCTGTTCCAGCCCATTTGAGATTATAAGTACAGAATGAAGTTCTGGAAAGAAACAGAAAAKAGATAATAGGCAAATTCATTGCTGTAAGAGTAGCATATAAATTATGCTAAATCTAGAATAAAAAATAACACTATATAGCAAACTTCTTGCTTTCTTTTTCGTCCCACTAATAGTCTTTTACAAAGAAGAAATCTCTAAGAGATTTTCAGATGGYCTTGCTTCAGAAAGAAAGTATTTCTAAAATGATGCTGAATTATACCAACAAATGTACTGTAATAAGGTATTGCCAATTGTTGTTAAGGGAAGGTCTGCCTGAAACCCTAAAAGGACCAGCTTGGTGCCTTACACCATTCAGGTGATGTTCTGTCCCCAAGCAGCTGCTACTCTGAAGTAATCTCCTTTTCACAATAATGCCTTGCCCTTTAAAGATTAGGCTAATTTGAGTCTCAAGATCATAGAAGCTGACTTTAGTACATGAGACTGTAATGCAATAATTTTAATAAAAGAAACATATATTTGAATCTATGTTCAAGATTTGGCCAAATATCACTCATTCGCTTTGATGTATGTGTAAATGACAGATTAAAAATATAAAATCCTACTCAGAAATAAGGGTGAAACAGTTTATAATTTTACATACTTATTTTGGAGAGTCCGAATTGCTGGATGAACTGATTACTCAGCCCCAGACTCCTTTTAAGTCTTCCTGAACAGATTCCCCAAAACAATTAATCACTTCCAAGAAATTTTGGTTCTGTGAATCCACTTTCAACTACAAAAAGAGAGCATCTGCATGCACTCATCTCTGATGATAATTTATAGCAGATATGTACATATGAGAGAGTAAAGGTGAAGATGTCATGTTAGAATGCTACAGGTTGTGTCATCATTTGAAGTTCATCTAAACCAAGTATTTTCAGTTTAGAAACAGAGTAAGAAATAGGCATTTCTTCAGTGCAGTAAAATTCTATTTATGGTCTTAGTTACAGTAATCTTGAAATAGAAATTCAAACAGGATTGAGAAATAACATAAATGAACTTTAAGCTAATCAACTTAAACCAAACTTTAGTTCTGTAGTAAGTCTGCAAATCAAGTCTCATTACATTCTTACTTTTTGAAATTTCTGAGATATTAGTAGCCTAACAGTTAACACTGAAAGATAACTGATAATTAAAAAGATAACCCAAAACTATTTCTAGTCCAATCCTTAAGAGTGAGTGAGTGTGGCATGGTTATTAAAACAAAAGGAAGATGATATTAAAAGGAATCTTGGGCATACTTGAAACGCATTCTCTATCTCAACTTTCACTATCATCATTATCTGTTCAAGCCAAGAATAGTTCAAAACCAGAATGCAGGCATCAATGAGAGATGCCCTTTTTGAACTCTTCCTAACAGCAGGGAAGGCAGGGTCTTGGTGAACCACTGTAATAAATTAATTTTGAAGGATGAGTCTGTCAAACAGTTAAGTACAGCAAGACTTTCCTGAAAGGTTTATACGAATGGAAGAAAGGGGAAGAGTGAATGAGTTGACTATCTCTGCCTCACCCTCTTCCTCTTCAGTTTAACACAAATCACTTCTGTAGCAAAGCTCAATTCTCCCTCCTAGATCCCCACAGGCAGGAAAACAGTTGAGTGCCATGATCTTCTCATCAGCCTTTCACACGCTGGAAGACTATTATGTTTCTGTTTACTCTCATAAATATAAACCAATTCCAATTCTTTCTGACTTTCCCAAGATATGATTTCTCTCTAATCTCTGATTGTTATTGTTCTCTAGTAGAGTCTCTATAACTTGCAACATCTTTTCACCCAGGGCATTTATTCTGTATGATCTCAGGCTCCAAATGCATGTAAGTAAAGCTGATTCTAGTCTGGAATAGCCAGACATGGCATGCTGAAACCTACTTTCAGCCATATGCAGTGGTGTTCTGGCATTTCTTTTCACACAAAATTTACCCTGCTTATAACATGGCATTTGCACAGTTTTTCTTTTTTTTCCTGTATAAAATAGCAGTCTGAGTTTTAGCTGAGGTACCTTGGCATAGCCATAACTTGGCCAGAAAAAGGGAGTTTACCTTATTGGTGAGTATAGTCTGTGTCCGTACAGACTGAGGATGAGATTCTAACAGTGGCATTATATGAACTAGATACTGGAACTAGATACTAGGACTGACTGATTTTTATTGAAAGTTGAGCACTTTCCTGCCCTTGCGCCTTTGCAAATTCTTTCATGATGAACAGCCATATGGGCGACTTTCACAATTGTGACAAGGTAGACTGGTGACACCACCAACTCTAACACTTACAACGATGTAGTAATTCTTGGATTGTAGCCAGTGCATTCTGTTACAGTGAAAAAAACAGTACAAACCTACACATTTTTATTTTAGTTTTTATAAATCTGGTTAACACATGGTCTACATGTGCTCAGAATTCTTTTTTCATATTTTGACCAGCTCTCTCATTCATTCTCATCCTGGTTCATATYTTAACATGCCAAGAGCATTAAAAAGGTAAAATAAAAATCACATAGTATGTTATGGCTATTTTAACCTTAAAAATTAGGGAAAAAATAATGATAAAACTGTACAATCATCTCTTTTTTTAGTAAAACAATACAGTTAACAGGAAAAAATGCCATCTCCAACATATGCCTTATCCTGCTAACATGCCTGCTAGAACAGCTGCTTCTTACCAGATAGACACATACATTTTTCTACTTGCAGTAAGTAGATTTAATTTTTATTTATGTTTTCCTGTATTTAAATAARTATTTCACAGCTTTTCCAAAACTATTATTAAGTACCTATGATGTCCAATACAAAACATCAGTGTAGTTTTTATTCACTAATCATCGATGTTTTGTCTAAACACAGTGGAATACAGGTGCACTTGGGAGTACAGTGAGATCATCTTTAATGAATTGTTAAGTGCACATATTGATGATTTCTGTATTCCTACTAGTGAAGATGTCTTATTGTCACCTTTTTTTGGATCCAGCATTTTGACAGGGAATATCTTCAGTGCTACCTGTCAAAATATACTTAGGATGGAAGATATTAAATATGCTGTTGAAACTGTGTATAGTAAATAAAAAACTGTCTTAATCACAACCATATAAAACTCTTTTGCTAGGTTTACATTTRTCTGAGATCTCTGTGCATTTCAGACAGGCAAGAAAACAACAYGCTTAGATTTCTTTGCTGTCAACTTACTACTGTATCCATTCTATTGCTTTCCATTAACCAAGTTAACCTACTCTGTTGTCAACTAATGAAGTTTCATAAAAATTGTTAGCAATTTGTGCTTTTGGAGCAGAAGAATTTAAGGTTCTTCACAGACTTGCCTTTATGTTTCTAGTTCTTGTAGCAAAATTTACCATCTTGGTGGCCAGCAGTTTGTTTCAAACGTATTCTTATTAAGCAGTACCAAGGTACAATYATACTTTCCACTCTGCATATCAAATGTTTTTGTTCTTTGTATTACTTGAATTTGAAAAAAAAAATCTCAATTTAATTTAATGTGCCTTGCTCATTTTGAAAAATCAAGAGAGGACACATGAATTTCTTGCTATGATTGTATCTACCTCCCCATTTCCCAAGGAAARATCAGGATCACATACATCTCAAGATGTCCCAGTTGCAAGAAGTTCTAATTTTGACTCAGTAAAATTCGAAGTTTAAATTTTTGTACTTTCTTGGCAYACAAAATAGATAATGATATTCATTTCCTGATGGTTAAGTGACTGTCCAAATTAGGATAGCAGATTGCCACAAAACCAGTAACCTCATTTATTCATTTAGCCACTAGCAAATAAGACCAATGCTGATATTATCAATACAAAAATATTTCCTCAACAATACAGAAGTTTAAAATCTAGTTCTCATTAAAGAAGTTGTTAGGGTCACTATAGTGGCATTTAGTTCTAATCTGATACATGTTTTTTGACAGCAAATGCTAATTATATTCACAATGTTGGTGAGGTCCCAACACAGAAAATATTACCAATGAGGATAAGAATGGAGAAACATATTTAATATCAGTTCTAAAAAGTAATAGTGAACTGTACTTGCAAAAGGGAATTACATAGCAAAGAAGGAAAATATTAAACTTTTTTTTAAGTGGTTGAACCACGACAGTACCCTACCCCCAAACTAGGGGCAGGAAGAAGTAAATGATGCCTTTTTGAGACAGTAGTGTCTTTACTATGAAGTGAGTTTATCTTCATCTGGTCACTTACATTGCATATGCACTTATACTGCATATGAGACATGACTATGGAGAATCTTCTTGTACCCCTCCTGGCAAACCTGCATGTTCGATTACCYCTCTGAAATGCCTGTACACCAATGCACATAGCATGGGGAATAAACAGGAAGAACTAGAGATTCGTRTGCAGTYGCAGGGCCATGATCTCATTGCAATTACAGAGATACGGAGGGACAGCTCACATGACTGGAATGCTGCCATGGATGGATATGTGCTTTCTAGGAAAGACAGGCCAGGAAGGGGAGGTGGTGGAGTTGCTCTTTATGTGAGAGAGCAACTGGAATGTGTTGAGCTCTGCCTAGCGGTAGATGAAGAGCAAGTTGAGAGCTTATGGGTAAGGATTAAAGGGCAGGCTAACACGGGTGACACTGTTGTGGGTCTCTGCTATAGGCCATCTGATCATGAAGAGGAAGTCGATGAGGCCTTCTGGTTAATATTCAAGCATCCCTTCCTCCAAGCTCAAGAGYAGTGTGTATCAATGAGTAAAAAGTCCAGCAAAGGGGGCAGGAGACCTGCATGGGTGAGCAAGGAGCTCCTGGCAAAACTCAAACAGAAGAAGAAAGTTCACAGAATGAGGAAGAGGGGACAGGCTACTTGGGAGAATTACAGGACTGCAGTCAGAGTATGTAGAGATATGATGAGGAAGGCTAAGGCCCATCTGGAATTAAATCTGGCAAGGGATGTCAAGGACAACAAAATGGGCTTCTTCAAATACATCAGTAGCAAGAGGAAGACTAGGGAAAATGTGGGCCCGCTGCTGAATAGGGTGGGGGCYCTGGTGACAAGGGATACAGAGAAGGCAGAATTACTGAATGTTTCTTCACCGCAGCCTTTACTGCTAAGGGCAGCCCTCAGGAATCCCAGAGCCTGGAGGCAAGGGAGAAAGTCTGAAGAAGGGAAGACYTTCCTTTGGTTGAGGAGGATCAAGTTAGAGATCTTTTAAGCAAAGTTGAYATCCACAGATCAATGGGACCTRATTGGATGCACCCATGGGTACTGAGGGAMCTGGTGGATGTTGTGCCAGGCCACTCTCCATCATCTTGGAAAGGTCATGGAGAACTGGAGAGCTGCCTGAGCACTGGAAGAAARCCAGCGTCACTCCAGTCTTCAAAAAGGGCAAGAAGGAGGACCCAGGAAACTACAGGCCAGTCARCCTCACCTCCATCCCTTGAAAGGTGATGGAACAGCTCATTCTGGATGTCTTCTCCAGACATATGAAGGAAAATAAAGTGATCAGGAGTACCCAGCATGTATTCTCCAAGGGGAAATAGTTTTTAACCAATCTGATAGCCTTCTCTGATGGAATGACTGGCTGGGTAGATGAGAGGAGAGCAATGGACGTTGTGTACCTTGAYTTCAGCAAGGCTTTCGACACTGTCTCCCAGAATATCCTCCTAGAGAAGCTCAGGAAGTGTGGGTTATAAGATTGGACAGTGAGGTGGATTGAGAACTGGCTGAAAGGCAGAGCTCAGAGGGTCGTCCTCAGTGGYGTGGAGCCCAGTTGGAGGCCTGTGGCTAGTGGAGTTCCCCAGGGCTCAGTACTGGGTCCCATCCTGTTCGACTTCTTCATCAATGACCTGGATGAGGGGACAGAGTGCCTYYTCAGCAAGTCTGCTGATGATACCTACGACAATCTGGGAGCAGTGGCTGATACACCAGAGGGCTGTGCTGCCATTCAGAGAGATCTGGACAGGCTGAASAGTTGGGCGGAGAGGAACCTCCTGAGGTTCAACAAGGGCAAGTGCAGAGTCCTGCACCTAGGGAGAAATAACCCTAGGCACCAGTACAGGTTGGGGGCTGACCTGCTGGAAAGTAGCTCCAATGCATTATGAAGAGTGTTGCCAGCAGGTCGAGGGAGGTAATCCTGCTCCTCTGCTCAGCCCTGATGAGGTCACACCTGGAGTACTGTGTCCAGTTTGGGGCTCTCCAGCACAAGAGACATGKWGCTACTGGAGAGAGTCCAGCGTAGGGCTACAAAGATGATCAGAGGGCTGCAGCATCCACCCTGTGAGGAACGGCTGYGAGAGCTGGGCCTGTTTAGCCTGGGGAAGAGAAGACTGAGAGGGGATAAGAGGTGATAGAATATAGACATCTTATCAAYGTCTACAAATACCTAAAGGGAGGGTGTGTCAAGAGGATGGGGCCAGACTCTTTTTAGTGGTGCCAAGTAACAGGACAAGAGGCAATGGGCACAAAGTGAATCACAGGATGTTCCACCTGAACATAAGGAAGACCTTCTTTACTGTGAGAGTGACAGAGCACTGGCACAGGTTGCCCAGAGAGGTTGTGGAGTCTCCTCCTCTGGAGATACTCAAAACCTGCCTGGACGCAACCCTGTGCAACATGCTCTAAGTTACCCTGCTGAGCTGGGGGTATTGAGTAGATGATMTCCAGAGATGGCTTCTAACCTCAACTATCCTGTGATTCTGTTATTCTGTGATATTCTGTTTGACAAAAAAAAAAAAAAAAAGTTCATATTAAATAGCAGTCAATTTCTCAAAATGTTGCATTTATTAAGAGGATCTATAAAAGAAAATGTAAATTTGGGCTGCTGGAGGAGGAAGAGAAGAGAATGGTGGTGGGGAAAGAGTGGTATCATACTTCAGCCTTAATGCTTCACATTGACTTATAGCTTTCTTCACTGTAACACACAATTGCTTTTTTCAATCTCTATTTTCCAACCTTTTAGGTTGACCTTTTATGTCACTTAATCATATGCATGTGACAAGTGTGTTATCAACACGGTTCCATGTGTATAACCCTTTTTTATATAAATTATGCATGTGATAACTGAATGATCTGATTGACTTTGTCTGTCTTGTCAGGCTTGGGCTATGTGAGATTCAGGTTATGATATTTCAAACAAAAACAATAATGTCTGAAATGTTATAAGTGAAAGAGCTTCTCTTTTACTCAAACTTCCTTACAGGCAAACAAATGAGAAACAAATAAACTCTATTTGATGTACTCAGCTGTAAACTAGGTACATTCTCAAAGTGGAAGTCAGTCTCACATATAACACATGTTAATGAAGTACCTCTGCTTTTGCAGATGCAATTAAAATCCTCATCTTTGTCTACGCAGCCCAGGTTAAAAAGGCTGATACCAAGCTGCAGCACTAAACAACAAAGAAAGCAAGCTAAACAGAAATGATGACAYGAAGATGGAAAGTAGATGGAGTCCCAGAGAGAAATGATTTTGCCTTGCAGCAGGAATAACGATTAGGCTGCCAAGAYACAAAAGCAGTCAAAAAGGAATCAAAGGAACATGAAAAACAAAATTACCAAAGATCTTCATCTCTATTAGAATAGTCTTTCTTTGTATTTCATGTTTGAAATTTCACTTAGTCTCCTACTACAAGAATATGCTACATACAAATGATAGCTTAAGAAAAATCAGAATGAAATCTTGTCATCATATTGTTTTCCTGCATAGGGATTCCCACTATTGCTTAAGATCAATACTATTAATTACATTATCTGGAGTTACAGTATTAGGAGGAGATGAAGTAACCTCTGTGACATATTCAGGGTTGCAGACTCCATTTAAATTAGATCAGAGCTGGATTATGTACTGRATACATGGTCTGTTATACTCTAGATTTGAGTGCACAAAATTCTGTTCATCTATGAACAAAGAAAGAGCTAAATTATGCACAAAGAAATACACAAACATAAGCACTGAGTACACAGACACTCCATTGACTAGATTTTCTGGTTTCTCATTACACTCAAGGCCTGTACTGTCACTGCATGCTAATCACTTGTGGTGGTGATTACTATTCTGATCAGTGCTTTTTAGAGTACAGTCAGCAAAGGGTAGAGTTATTCTGAAACTTTACCAAGTAAGTAGTGAAGAGAATGAGTAGAATTTCATTTAGTTACATCAGAACATCTTCCTTGACTGTTCCTATGCTGTTTGTGGCCTGCAGTGTGAAGATAAACTCTCAGGTATTTAAAGTAGTACACCTTCTGCAATGGGCTGCTTATTAAGATCAGATTTTGGCTTAGCACTGATGTAATTTAGCAACCACTTTATTATATAAAGAGCAATTAGTGATGAAATAGGCAGAATTTCATTTGCTTAATTCAAAACAATTGTCAATGTCTAGTCTAACCAAGGCCTGTAGTGTCAAGATAAAATGAAGCATTCTGATAAAATTATTCTCCGCAACGTACTATGAATTGTTAGCAGGTATGTACAGGCAGTGGTATTATTGTAAGTTCAGTTTACATGCAGACAGTGACTCTATAATTAGACTGCTATACATTACTTGAATGGCAAAAAATAAGTCTGTTTTTAAGAAGTGGTGAAATGGTAAGAGAATAAATAAAAACATATTCCAGTAAGCCTCCCAAAAGGAATTACTGCTGCCATGACATTCAACACGCTGTGTGATCATCACAACTATATGAATCCAAGCACGGGAAAAAATACCTATGCCAACACAACTCAGCATGGGGCTTTGTGGTTCCCAAGTTCTACAGGCAAACACATTTGAATTGAATTCATTTTGAAATGGAAGTCATCCAAGAGTTGATGAACTAACAGCTATTACCCAGTTATCTCCATCAGATACTTTCTACTGATTTAAAAGCTTTCTTGGATGGTAGATCTCCCATTTCTCACTATTCTCTCTCTCTCTTTCTCCCCTTTCTCTCAGAACTTTTCTTGATCCCTTCTGCTTATAGCGWTTTCTGCCACATGTTGCTCAGTGACTAAGGTGTCCTTTGCTCTGCTAAGGGCCGTCCCCCATGGTTCTGCAGCCTGCCTTCCCTCGCGGCTCCAAACCCATCTCCCACTTTGGTTGGACAGTGCCAAGAGCCTTGGGAGCAGGACTTTGCTTGTGCTATTTCCACAAATATAAATCTGAAAACTGAACGCTATTCTCATATATTACATATACACATACATACATATATACATTATATATTCTCATATATAACAGGGTGATACCTCATATGCTTGATACTATGGAGGAACTAGAATTTTCCATCACCTCCTAATGTTTCTAGTTAGCTGAAACAGCAAAAAATATCACTGTGGATCAAGTGTTTTTGAGTTTCTTACCCAATGTATATATAAAAGTTACGAAATAAGTGGTATGACCAGGTATTTTCACAGGTGAAGCTAACATTATGGATACTTCTAACTAGTGGCAGTTTTATTTAAAAATATTAGTTCTTTCATATATACTGGAGGCAGACAAACATCCTTTAAACAAACACAAACCTCATGTGAGTAATTACTCAGGTATGGTATCATTAACATTGTATTCTGCTAGATACTGATAGGCTTTTCTTACCCTGGACCTTTCCTCTAGCTTTGTCATCATGACAACTGTTGCTCCTCGTTGCTCCCACATCATTCTCCAGAAGTCCCCAAAGGTTTCCGGCAGYGCCCCTTGCGTGGCTATATACGCATTCTGCTTTCTGTAACCGTCTATGTAGTTGGCATTGATATAGTCACTGCCAGGAATGCCTGCAAAGAGAGAAGAATGAGCACGCTGGGCAACACCTCCGAGCTGTCCTGTTGTAGGAGTGAGCATTGCACTGTCAGGATCATTTGATCAGTGGATAGTTAATAGCTAATTAATATAAAAAAAGGATACTGTTAACTACAAGAGGGGTSGTCTTTCTAGAAGAGAGAAATTTGCCCTGGAATCAAATTTACATGAAACGTTTTTTAAAAGACTACTGAAAAGTATTTTGTTGACTACAACTACAAAATATGCCCATTTCTTTTTGCCAAAGCAGTGGTCAGTCAGTCACACTTGGAGAAACAAATGGCCTGTGATATTATGTTACTTGTTTTTTTTCCCTTTTGCTAATCTCGTCAGTCACGTTTGCTGCATTCCTACTAAATTAAAATTAAAAATAAACAAACAAGGGAAGTGTCTTTTAAATKTCCTTAAATGAGAACATTGCTAACAGGGTGACCTTTCCATCAGATKACCTGACTCATCTGCATTTAAATCTCCTGTTTAGCTCACTGCTTTTCTTTTAAATACAGGGAAAAGGGTTAAAATTGCCAGACTATTGTTATTATCACTACACACATTTTCCCCATTAATGGATTACAGTCTTGTTTCACCAGGAGCTTTATTTTAACAAAAAGCACACTACATAAGTCAGGTTTAAGAAACAGTCACATCCACAACAAAGCATGTGCATGAAATAAGCACCTTCATAAGTCTGAACAAAAATTAAATCCCTGTGTAAAAAGCAGCCAGAATCCGAGACCTGCAGACACGTTGTGCTGAGAGCTGGACAAGACGCACCATCTGCCAAGTCTGAGGAGGTCGTACTGGCTGCAGTGAAAATCGTGTTACTMTTTTGAACTAATAAGGTGGCTGTGCTCACAGAAAGGAATAATACTGACATAGAGGTCTCAGTCTTATCTCCACTGGACCAGTGGTGCAGTGTCCAGCTTTAACTCAGGCTGTGTATGTACTGGAATATATATGTTTTGATATATTGATTTCTGTTTTTATTTTTTAATATCTTTTAATATTATTTTATATTAATTGGTTCCATATTTAATAATTATATTAATATGGTTCCATCAACCATATTAAATGGCTATGCTGATAGGATGGTGAAGCAGCATTTCCCATGTTATTGCAGTGTTGAACACAGCTTGTTTCCTAAAAAAAATGGCTAAAAAAATACAAAAACGCACATCATAATTAAAAGATACAAAAGCTACTTTGAAGTAATTAATACAGATTACCTCTTCTTTGAGCAAAAATTAATGGTTTATATTTTCACAGCCAATCTGCTAGGCCTACGTCTATAACCCCAGGAGACAGTGAAGGTTCTACAAGCTGTTTCAGATATTTAGATAGACTGTAGCTTTCTATAAAGCTACAACCATTTCATTCAAAGAAGATTTCAGAAAAAAACAAAGTTGAATTTCTTTGGATATGAACCATAATAAACTATTACATATGTTTAGAGAGGTTTTTTTCAAGCTTTTTGTCAGGAACTAAACCTCCAAATCTATTCTGATCTGTTATGTACCATTGCTGATCCCAAACTCAGTAATTATCGGTGTAGCATGCTCTTGTTTGTTTTGAAAAAAAATGGCATTATCTGAAAAAGCACTCCAAAATAATAAAAGAATTTGAATGTACAGTAAATGTACTTAAACACTTTTTTTCCCTGACATCAATTTGAAGAGTCTTTCTCCTTATTCTGGGTAAGCTTAATGTTTCATACCCCAGTAAGCACTTAGCAATGAACCAGGCAGCTGTGATTGCGGCATGTTAAGATCCAGTATAATCTTGAGAAGATTCAGATTACAGGATACTGTAGCCGTAGTCTAGCATAAAAATTTGCCTGACAGATTGCCTCATTTTATATGTGCAAATTATATTTAAAAACAAATAGCATCTTGATTTGACTTTCTATATGAGTAAAAGAAAAGTCTGACAAAAAGTTTCAGGGAAGAAAAGAGCTTGTAAAGCTTGTAACTTCAAGGGCCCAAGAGAAGCTACAAAGGGTGCTCCTCAGGCAAGATGCATGGATGGACACAGGAAATCTGGCCAACTATGATTATAACTGACTGAAAGTCTCTTCTAGGGGAGGAGAGATAAAGAAAGATCTTTAAAATCTACTCTGAGTTGCCAAAAAGCATGATTTCTTCCCATAAAAGGTAGAAATCGGAGTTTAAAAGCCTCACTTTTGTAGACTTGAAACTTTCTTTTATGATACTTCTCATTGTGGAAATTAGAATTAATGACTTAGAAAATACAACTGCTAGGCACAATGCCATATTTTCTTCCCTTATCAAGATAATAAAACATTTTTGCACAAAACAGATGAGAAAGAAAAATGAAGCCAACATGAGAAATCTACACCAACTGGGTATTATTACCAAAGGAACTGAGAAAGCTGGTAAGAAATGTTTTCTGCATAAATTAGAATTACATTATGATGTCTAGTATCATACTTTGAAGCATATGTTATAAATAAAAGCCCGAGGAAAAAATGAAAAAGAAAAACAACGCTTTGTAAAGTGGTTAAATGATCTTCTGGGAAAGCTGTCCTCTGGAGCCGATAGTGCACAACTCAGCGTGAAAACTAAGCATGAGAAGCATTGCAAACACTACACTAAAGAATGTTCTTTACAAATCTTAGCAGCTTGTGCCACCAGTACATGCTGTAAAAAAAATCATGTTTAAATTTGTAAATATTTTAATGTTTATTAATTTGTATTAAATTTATTAATAAATCATACTAAAATATATTAACTTCTAAATTAAATTATTTATAATTATTTGAAATAGAATGAAGAAAAGTTAATTCCTAGATTACACCTTCCTTGATCACAGATGCAAGTAAAAGAGAATTAGGATTAGAAATTACAAATATTTGCATGGGGGATTTCTTCAAAGGTAGGTTGAAGTGGAACTTTCTACTCTATTTCTTCATTTTCCTTCTATCAAGAAAAAAAAAAATCTTGTGTATTCTTAAGACCGAAAATTCCTTTTACAAAGTAACAAGGCTTCACGGAGTATGAAAAAGATGTGGCTAGGACATGGACAAGAAAGTCCATTTGCCACAGAACATTAGCAACTGCTAGTGACTTAAGTAATGTAGATCCAGGAAGAACCAGGTGTTGCTGAACCCCTCTTATGATAAGAAAATTTTGGTCAAGGATTTGTCTCTAAAAAGGAGCTCCCCAGAAATCAGCACTCTATATTCACAACATCCAGCTTCACTGTCTCTCTCTTCCACAGTATCTGCCAGGTATTGCCTTTTTAATTTGTCTGGTCTCCTAGTCTTTTTCAGTATCATCCCTCTTTTTTTTGTACTGATTCTCTCCATCATCCTTTTCATGCATTACCACAGTTTCACATTCCTTTCAAAAATCTTTTTATATGTTGTAATACCATTTTCCTGCTCTCACTTTCCATCTCGCATGGTGCCACACCAGTATTTTCTTTATCAGCTATGTCCCCACAACATGCATACTCAAATCCCTCCAGGAAAGGGGCCTTGTCATAGCAGGTCCAGTGAAATGTGCATAGTATGAAGAAAAAAAAAAACGGAAAAAAGGAAATACTGATCATTTGTAACATCTACATTGGCCAAAGTGAAACAATTAATAAAGGTAAATACATTTCAATACTAAATTTTCATTTTCTAGATGGACTTTTCTGACCACAGCCTCATTCTGAGCTGAGAAAGCCAAACAACTCTCTGTCAAGTCTAATAGCGCAAAAACAATCAGATGACAACTAGTCTGACTGTGGCAGAAAGAAATCCTGCAAATCTTTGTTAGTTGCCATAGCTTGAAGGCATCATACCCACAAGCACAGCAACAATTGCCATCATTACTTAAATTTGGGTGTAATAGTCAAGAAAGGTCAGTTGTTCTGTAAAAACATGGGTCAAGAAAGGGACAAAGCAACCAAATTCTGCCTTCAGAATGGAATGCCTTCAGAATATGAACCTTGACTGTTAGTAACAGTAGAGTTTACTCCCGATTTAGGATGGCATAACTGAAGGGTAAATTCTGAGTAATCCACTTGATATCAYTTCACTTTTACAAGTTTCATCAACAGTAGAGACAGAGTTTCTGCATAAAAATTCTGCTAAAGACTGAGCCTCCAGACTGTAATTCTAACTATTTTCTAGTAGCCTTTTTAACTATGATGATGAATGACCAGAGTCTGCAATCCCCTTATTCTGCCAGACAGGAATTGAGTACAATGGGGACAGCATTAGATGAGTAGCTGAGCATAACAGACATCCCATTTTCAAGTATCTCAAGAGAACAAAGCAGTCCAGATTTTATATAGAGAGAAAAAGAGTGAATGAGCAATGAAACAAAATTAGCCACTGCCACAATTTTAGAACAAAAGAATAAAAAAAAATCCCTCTATAGCTACTGATTTATGGTGAGACTGTTCTCATGAACTGAAGTGAGAGTACAGCTTGCTGCAGTGTACACAGGGATCCACACCACACGGCTAATAATGCAAACCTCAGAATTATCCACTTGATTTCCTGAAGACAGTTATCTTTTTAAATAGCTTTAATTAGACCGAAATCAAATCATGAAATTGTTTCAAGCCTTTATAAAGGCTAAGTACTGAACAGCCTTTCTATTTAAAACAAATTAAACCATAAACCTTTGTTTCTGTGCTGCTTCCCTACAAAATGTGCTGTTAGTTACAAAGAGAGTGTGAAGTAATAGGATTAAACTTTGTCATGCTTGTAAACAACTTGGGAAAATGTAACGATGAACGGAAAATGCTGACAAAACTATGCCACTAGTTTAAATAAATGATTGATATTTTTAACTATGTCAGAGCACATATGAACCTGGGACAGCTACTGGATGACAGTAAAAAATGTCTACGAAAAAGGTTGTTTGAAACATGAAATCCTATAAGGAAGTTACTAGACTCAAATAGTCTAAGCACAAACCTGTAACACACGAACTTGCTGAAAAAAGAAGCAGCACACACTAATAAAGATATTTGTAATAGTGACTATTGGTAAAATGAACAACTTGTACAAAGGCTGAGGAAAATGCGGTACATATCATCCTAACATAATGGAAGATAAGGAGGAAAAAGAAAAGATAGAAGTAAAGCAATAGGATTTTGGGTTGTGTTAGTACTACAAGAGTCTGGTAAAGAGGGAAGGATGAGGGAGACAGATACCTTGAAGAATAATGCTGAACTAGATTATGTTTTAGAAAGAAAAAGGGAATGCCACAAAGCAGTAGGCAGAAGATGGAGAATTAAGTAGAAGAAGGAGTGTGCAGAGAAGATAAGTAATAGAAACGAAAAAAAAGATGAAAAAATCAGAAATAAGTGAAATGTAGTGGTGGGACTAGGAATTAGGTACTTTAGGAGATCTGTAGGCAAGATGAAAAATGTAAAAGGATAGTAGCAGAGAAGCAGGCTAGAAAACAGGAGGAGCTCTGGAAGGAAAAACAAAAGGAAGGTTTTCTATGTGGAGGGGTTTTCTTCTTCTTCTTCTTTTTTTATTTTTAGTGTTGGCTAGTCCTAAGGTAGATGACAGAATGAAAGTAAAAGAAAGGACAGACTTGTTCACTGCAGTCCCTCAGAGACACAGATGAGAACAGCATGATGCCTGCACAGCGACAGTATATTGTGGTAACAGTATTTTGCAAGACAGTGCAAAGCAAATACTGAAATCCAACACGAAAACCTCATACTGTGATTATTTGATAACTGTCTGGAACTTGATTGATTGATAAAAATGATTCTCCAGCTCTTCCAGACTGAGAAACACTCTCTCAAAGGAGTGCTTCATTGGATGCAAATACTCATTTCTATGTCTAAATGATAGACTAAAAGGGACACAGAGTGCCTGTACTAATATGAACTAAAATGATTCCAGGTTAGATGATCACTACAGAAAACTGTTTCAGTATGAATGTGTACAGTAAGCCATGTAGTGCCAAATCTTCACTCTCTGTTCAAGAACAAAACCACTGGACATTTTGCCAAAGCTTTCCAGATGAATAGTCTGAGTATGTATATAGGGAAAAGTCAGAATTGTGCCAAGAGCAGCACAGGACACTTTTTGCTGTTAAGTATTAACTATAACAGCTTCCATAACCCATATACTCATCTTAATTTGGAGATTTTAAATGGTAAGTAGATTTTAAATGGTAAGTAGATTCACAGTCTGCGATTATTATACCCCTAAAGCGGGTTTTGGCGTTGCTGCTGAAATGGCTACTATTAAGTCTACTCAAAATCATTTAGCTTGATCTTTCTGAAGTTTTTTACCTCGTCACTGCAATCATCGCTCCTTTTAAGCCACTCTAGGCTTGCAGATGGAAGTGGCATAAAATTACCTTAAGTCTTTAATTTATATTTTGTTAACAGAATATAATATACCTGTAATATGAGAGAGTCAAAATAAGCAGTACAGTTCATGATTGTTCAGTAAGTGCTTAGGAGTTTATTTTCACCAGAATACATTCCATATCTAAAGATCATGGAGTACGTACTGGATGCTGATTTACTGACAACTAGCAACTCAGAAGTAAGAAAGACTATTGGCATTTCTTGCCTTCTCTTCTTTAAGATTCATATTGCAGTCAGAGACTTCTAACCTTACCTGCATTTTAACGCCACTAACTTACCCATCAGACAATTTACTGCTGAAACATGATAGATATTACTTATACTTTAATTTTTACGTCACTACTCTTACGCAAACCAATGCCACATATGGTAGACTTTTAGTCTGGGATGTCTACTGAAAGAACTGCCACGCCTTTAAAAAAACAGACTGTTAAATCCGTTTATTTCCTAGTATTTTATTTATTCCTTTGAAGTTTAAAATCTGTAAATCTAGCTGTTGTAATTTGGTCTATTTCTTTTTGAATTGGCAAATTCTGACCTCAGAACCACTCAGAAGCATATGACAGACAGACTTTATTATCTTATTATGCTCTCTCATTAAACTGCAGTGTCCCTCTCAGTGATACCCAAAGACAGCATCAGACATCAGAGAAGAAATTCATTTTATAATATACAGGAGCAAAACTCAACCAAGCAATATCTTCCTTCAGCTTAAACTTGAAATTACCACAATTAATTTCAGTTTTATTCCAAAGAAAAATTTAATAAAACAAAATTTAAACAGGGAGAATTTAAAAATACAAAACATACTTTTTTAGAAAGTCAGCAATTATGCTGTGGAACTTCTTGCTACTTCAGACAATTACAGAGGCCAAGAATTTAGGAGGACTCCAAAAAAAGGGGTTTGAACCATGTATAACAAGAATTATAAAAGGTAGCAAAGTAAGCCCTTCAACAGCGTTGCTAAGCCCTGTGTTTCAGATCTATGCAGTTTTAATAACTTGGTATTATCAACAGGTGGAAAGAGGTAATTTCTAATATCTACAACATGCTAAGTAATTTAAAACTTTCTGGAGAGCATCTCTGTATTGGCTAGAGTTGGAGATAGAAAATTGAACTAAATTGACCTTGTATTGTACACTAAAGTGTCACTTACAGCATTCCTCATCTGTGTAACACCAGCAAGTGGCAAAGTGACCATCAAGGTAGATTAATGTTTAGGCACTTGATTAGTGCCTGCTACAAACACAGTTGCTGTTATTCAAGGATGGAGTGTCTAGCAGTGGAATGGAGGTCCTTATTTTAGGAAGAAGATAACTTTTATTCAAACTACACTGATAATAATGTAAATCTTTTAACAGCCTCCAAAAACCTTCAGATAAGGCCTACATGTAAAATCAAAAAAAATATACATCCTCTATATGGTTTTATCCAAATATAATGCAGTCCAAATTTAGGCCCTGACCAACTTATATTTTAACACAGACAAAGAAGATTCTTTCTTTTAAACAATATTTAAAATATTTATTTCCCCAATAGCTTGAAAACAAATGCAGCTGTCAACTGATTAAAATTTTGGGCAGACTACATATTTTCATTGTAGGAATATTTATTTAAAACTAGAAAGAGAAATACTTACTACAAAATGCTAAAACTAGCACATTAAACTTAGGATATTATATACATGCAATTTCAGAAATTTTGATCGTGTAAAATCCCAGCAGGAATATTAATAAAAAGGAGAACATTTAATTTATTACTGTCTTCAAGTCAACTTATTATAGCATAAATAAGCATTTAATACTTGATTTATGTTGCTTTGATTACCATCAACCAAAGACTGAGAAAATATTAAAATCAGGAAATCACCAGATGGGGCAAAATAGCATTTGTGGTTTTATACCTAACACAGATATTTCAAAGGACTATAATCGTATTTTTCTCCATTTAGGATAACTGACATAATTACAGAGTTAGAAATTTTCACCTCATCAAAGTATTTCTCACTTAAAAAAGGATCAATATTTACAGTTTAATTGTATGTTTTCTTTACTCATTAAAAGACCTAGTCACCTCCTGCAAGGAGGATTTAGAATTTTTTCATATATTCACTGTTTGTTATTTTAAAAAGCCAGTCTAATGTCCTGTGTAATTTGATACCTTATTTACTTCCAACAGTGTTTTCTGTTTTTCCTCTTATATTTTCTTCCCATTCTCAAAATATGTTAATTTTCTTTTAGGAAGTCAAATTTCATGGAGCATTTGCATTACGGGGAATCCGGTAAAACCTTCCAAGCCCATACACCTGGCTTGTTAGAAATTAAGAAATAGATTTATATGCAATTAGGTATTTTCTTCTCCCTTTTTTCTTCTCAGTTACACAAATCTTTGTCAAAATAAAATCCTGCAAAAATCTTGAGTCTTCTATTGTACCTAATAGTTATTTTTGATACCTGAAAGCAATTTTTGAGTTAAAAATTTTGCTCCAATGAACTTTTGAACTTTACATACAATTCAGAAGGCACTGTTGTGCCTTCATTGTGCAGTTACTACTCCTGACTTTTCCCGATGGTTTACCTGTGTAGCAATGACACAGAAAAGAATATTTTCTTGAACTCTTGAATTATATATCAAATATAATGCTAGTTAAAATATACTCCCTATTGCTGAGGAGATAGATAGTTCCAAAAGGTAACAGCAGCTTCTAAATGGCTAGATTTTTCTACAAAGTATGTGAAAAATGAAATAGACATTAAGAAAACATAGTCAATACAACTATATGAGCTTCAGAGGTGGAACAAGTATCAGCTGATTATTACATCCAAATTCTTCGGTGCAATCATTTCAATTTTCTATCATCGTTGAAAAAACTTGTCTGTTTAATCAAAGCCCACAATATACAAAAAATAAGGCAAAGATCTAAAGCTTGACTAGTGGAATTGCTATTTTTTCATTGAGAAGTTATTATTAAAATTTATTACACCTGTAAATATTGTCCTTCCTGAATCTAATCAGGTTGGAATAGCTAAATATAAGGAAGTTCTTTAAATCAAAATACTCTGAAGTTTAACATGTAGCATATTTGGACTGCAATAATTAAGATCTTAAATACAAAGTCATTTGAAATTTTAAAGTTATCCTTAGACCTTATATGTCATACACAAGCTCCGTCAAAGTTACTAAAGACAAATTTTATCTTCATATAAATGGTTTCACTTAAATACATAACCAGTTATAGTCTGGCCATCACTATACCTCGCTGTCAACCACTCAGAATAAACTAAAAATCTAGTTTCATCCCAGGAAGCAGCTTAATGGTAAGGCACAGCTGGCCAATAAAAATATTCTCTGAGTGATAACCTGTGCTTCTTTTTCTTGGTAAAACATGCACAGTCTCCAGGCTCGATCACTTTGGGCAGTTTAAGTCAAACTCTGAAACAACTGAATTTTTTTAAAGCTTTGGGCAAGAGAAAGATATAAAAAGGGCTATCACTGTATAGCCCTGCCAACCTTTGAGCAGTGAAATACTGAGGTTTCAACAATGTCCACATGTGTGAATTTGTTTGAACACTACCACTGAATATATGTTCATTTTGTAAGTCAAAAATTAAAAAAAGGGAAGTTTTCGTATTTCTTAAAACTTCTCTGAGAATATAAAGTTGAGCTGATCTTTTCTAGAGTAGGATTTGGCAATTGAAACTCAATAATGTTGATAATGTCAAATTTGGACTAAAACCCTAACTCACACAGACTTCCTGATACCTTGGCTCTGTAGAGCTAGTAGAAGTAAACAGCAACAATAACTTACTTTAGATAACATTTTCACATACACACAGGGAGTCAATGTATCGAGTGCTATATGTGACCCTGTCTCAATTTTAGTTCTTCTTCTTAATTACTGAGAATGAACATCAAAAAAGGATTGTCATTACAGGAAGTAATTTAACTGACATGTCTTCACATTGCAACCCAAAGACAGCAGGTGGTAAAATTAAATTGTGTTTTAGGGTTTAATTAATTTAACTTTAAGGGTCTCCTTACCTTCTATTGCTGAGAGTAGAACACGAGAATGGTCATATGCAATTACATTCGCATATCTATTCTTTGGTTTGTTTACTTCCAGGTTAGAGTGCTCCCAAGTGAACTGCTGACCAGGATCAATAGACTTCAAAAAGATAAAGGGAAGAAAAAGAGAGAAAAAATATTAGCTAAGTACTACATACTTATCATATTTATAATGATTACACACCATATGGTCCTATATTTTTACTCTGGAAATATTTTGCTTCTGAAAGTAAATTATAAATTCAGGGCTTTTCAAAATGCACTATATTATAATAAGGATTTAGTGTTGAGGCATCTGAAGTTCCAATTAGGAAATTAAACCACATGTTTTCCTAATCTAAGGTAGCTGTTTTCTCCTCAGTGTAGAGGGAGAAGAGTATTCATCTCTTTTTTTTTTTCTTTCCCCCTCCCCTCCAACTCCCCCAAGGAAACAGCTCTGCTGTGAGTGATTCTAGCATAACAGAGAAAGAAAAAAAATAAGTGTTGGAAATCTTAAAATCACTGTGATGAGGGGAGCAAAATATTTCTGTCTTGCTCTGTTACTAAGTGCACATATTTTCAAACAATTCAGCACCCTGTTCATTAAATAAATTCCAAATGTTCCTGAAGAACTTTGCTAGAAGAAAAATTTTGCTGTTTTTAATTTTTTTTTTCATTTTGACACCTCAGTGACTAATGACATCATGTTGCTGATGTAACAGTCTGAAGAACATAGAGACACACTCTAAAGGTACTATCTGTTTTTATTTCCTTGACTCATGCATCCAGTTGTAAACAAATATGTGCAAAATTTAGGCATATATGAGCTTTTATAACCCCTTACTTATACATATAACTGCATGGTCCTAGAATCACTGTTTCTTTCCTGCTTCCATCATATTCCAGGATGGAAGTAACACAATGAAGCTTTCCCTGTACTCCTGCATGCTTCACGAGCCAGCCAAGCCCAGGCTCTACATATTCCCTCTTATTTCTATGGTCGAGTTACACATACAGCTGGGCAACTCCTGAATAAATAACAGATGGTACCTGCTTGTGCCTGCTCTGGTACCTGCTATGCGAAAGGTCATCTCATATTGAGAAGTCATGATGAATCACATATTGTTTTACTTTCTCTCTCTGTAACATTAGAGACCTTGAAGTGTTTCATCAGCAGGTATGTACACACTAAGATGATTTGAAGGTCATGTCCTTTGCTTAATCCTGGTAATAATTTGGTACATGAGTGGTTGCCCATGCCAGGCTGCTCTAAATTGTAAAAGCCAAAATAATCAAACAAAAGAAAGAGCTCTGCTTAGATCAGGCTGTTCACCAGCACCGAGTCCACTTTATACTAGCAGGCTCGCTCTAAAGAACACGTGAGAAGCTCCGTACTAGCACAGCAGCACTAAGACATCACTTACATGACATTAGTGACTCTCCCAGGGTCACTTAGAAAAGCTGCAGGTGCTATTTATGTCATAGTACAAATGCAAAATGTGACCTGCAACCTATTATGGTAGGTATTTTCAGGCAATGGACATGTGCTAAAATAACTATTGGGATCTATTTGGGTTTAACCCTTAGATCAATAATTGGGCTAATCAAAAAGTTACTTCATTTTTATGTATCTTTATAGATCTCATATAATTTATTTTATTAACATACAGAGAATGACTTTGTTTCTTTTTGAGATTATCCCAAAAAATCCATTTTCCCTGGCTGTCAGATAGAGAGGTTGTGGAATACCTCAGCATTTTGGTTTAGGGAACCAAAGCTTATTATCTTATCATATCCGCTAATACTCTAAACTCAATTACATTTTATAATAGTGTTGTGACTAGTTTTCCTGAATTCCTGAATCCTGAAGCTGGCCCATGGTGAGTTCCCCTATGTAATTTGACCAAGGACCCACAGATGCAGCGTGATGGTGCTGGTTCTGGCTCCCCCTTTCCTGAGCAGTGAGTGAGGCAGAATGTGTGGCAGCTCAAACCTCACGAAGAAATGAAATGGGACTTGCTAGGAAATGAGGAAGACACAATCTGCTTGGGGGCATGATAAGGACCATCATAGTTTGGTTATGATGCAGTCGAGCAGCATTGCAATGGATGTTAATATCAGCACAACAGGCATTAAGTCATTCTGAGCTCAGAATGGTTTGACCTATTTTCTTCTCCCTTCACACAACTTCTGGGCCCAAACAAGTTTTCAAAAAAAAAAAACAAAACAAAACAAAAAAAAACCCCTCATGCAATAAAGTGTGGGTTGACAACACACAACTTTCAACTTGTGAGATGGTACTTGGATATATTAAAAGTTTTTTTAAAAAGAGACAGTGGCTTTTTATGGTTTTATTGTAATTTGGTTTTAAAAACAGGAACAACAAACTATTGTCAAATTGGCATTCTGTCATTTGCAAAAGTAGATATTACCTCTGTGCTATGTTTGAGCACAAACACGGACACCCTAACCTTTATTAGGGCTTGGTCCTCCTTTCACAAAACCATTATCTTTTCCACACAGAAATTCATATTTATGAATAAACCAACCTGTAATATAAATTACTTTACTACATTTGTATTCATCACAGTAACATTTTTTCATCCTCTGTGAAAGCTGGCGATAGAATTTTGATACAGGTAAGCATCGATTCACCTAAAGACACTTTTTTATTTCAATCTGTATTGGTAAGTTGAAGTAGGGTGAAAAGAATGATTTTGGAATACTTTGGATTTGAGCCTGGAGAAAGGAAAAATCATATTGACAAATAACATATTTAACACATGCAATATGCCTCTTTATCAGCTGACCAGCAATTTGGCTACACAATATGACTTTCAGAGTAATCGAATTTACATAATCAGTCTTCCCAGCAAGTATCTCCCTTCCTCTCCTTTTTGAGTTAATAGAGGTGAATATGACAACTAGTGCAGGATGTCTTCATGACAAGATTTTCAATATTTTAAAAAGTAATCGATAAGAGTTTAATTTGGATTTCTTGTTACAATACAGAACACAATCACTGTAAATTCAAAATAAACAGAAAATACTTTCAATACTTTAGTGCATTATATTCTAAGTAAATTTTAAAATAAAATTAATTATTTGACTCTCAGCTATTTGACTAGGAATAAGGCATATCTGTGTTCATTGTGACTACCTACTCAGAATTTTTGAGGGGTATATATTCAAATATGCTAGCTATGGAGCAGTCCCACTGCCCTGAAATGAGGCAACAGTGCTCTGTATTATTTCTGGCTGCCTAACTGAAGGAGATGCTCTACCTAATCTTTTATTTTTTACCTACAGTGCCCAAATATTCTGGAAATTACTTCAGAATATAAGATGTCAGATAAACTTTTTCTTCATACTTGACAAGAAAATTAGAAACTAACAGAATAAAATAGCTGACTAACATATTACTATTTTCAAGCCTGGGCTGCAGGTCTCCCACTCCTCATTATCCAAAATAAAAAGGACATGCACAAATACAAAAACAGAAAAGAAAACCAAAAAATTCCCCCAACTCTCTATCCTGTCCTCCATTCAAAATTAAATTCAAAGTTTAAGGTGTAATTTTGGCTATATAATTGCACTTAGATAATGATGATCTTAGTAGATTTTTGCCCATTATGAGAAAGGACTTTAGCTTCTTATTATACCTATTTGTTAATGAGAATTTATAAATTATTAGTAATACTTAATGTTTAAAGCTTAATTTTAGCTGTTCAATTTCTTTCTTCCCTTTTTCAGTTCTTAATGCTTAAGCGATCTAAAGCTGCTTTTCAATATCAAAGAAAAAAATCAAATAACAGCTTTCTTTGTCAGCCATTTCCTAGCAGAAGTTGAAGATGTGTTCTTCACAACAGCATATTATATTCCCTGTGCACTTCTTTCTTTATGATGTATGGCCAGATGGTACAATTCAGTGATTAATTTTAGCCCTGTATATAGTTAACACAAGTAATGTCAAAACCCAGCAAATGGACCTAACTTTAAGCTTTACTCTTTTCTCACCAATGTCCATCTCTTTGTGGCCTTACCGCCCTCCCACAAGGCACTGTTTTGGCAAAAGGAACTTAATCTATATTTCCTTGGACTTAATAGCCACACTGGAACAAAGTGTAGAGTGGTATTGGCAGATACATTTCAGAAGTGTGAAAGACCAATAACTCATGAATAACAAGTCTGTACTAACAGTTTTAATGAGTGCTTTAATGGTTTAATGGATGGCACTTTAATAGGATTTCTAGTATATTCATTCCGAAAGCTTGTCTTCAATAAAGCTGTCATTAACAAAGAACTGGACTTCTTCATAGCATAACTGTGTAGTATAGCTTTGTGTGAAAGAAATAAGGATATCTGTAATACCATTATTACCCTCCCATGCTATGACTAATCTTTCAGTTATTGTGTTTAAAATGGTTGGCTGCTACAAAAAATGCCTGATCTGGGAAGAAACTTGAGCAATGTTTACTAATATGATATGCTAGCCACAGAATAGTTTTTTTGACTAGGTATCAGGAAAACCAGAATGTGTATCCAGGAAATACTGTAAACAAACAAAAAATCCCCCCATAAACTCTACACCTACACTTTGTGAGATATTTGTTTAGGCTACTTGAACAGAGGCAAATATTGCTTGTGGGTCTCTGGGAGTGTATCCTTATGTAGTACTGGGGAAGGAAAAAGAACAAAGAAATGACAAACTTCCTCGTGCAAGCTGGCATATACTGGGATGCCACGGGGAATAACACTCTGTCAAAAGCTCGCTGTGCCAGCAAATTAAGAGCCAGCAGGTTTGAATCTTTGTGGGTCATGGGAATGGTTAGTTGCTGTGTAGGTTTCACAAACAGAAGAGAAAGGAAGCATGAACCATGAATTTCCCAGCACTGGAGGTGCAAATTAAATCATCAAAACACTGGGTTTTGAAATAAATTTAAGAAATTTAAGACCAGTGAAAGAAGAATGAAAAACTCATGTTTAAGAAGATGTCAACACAAATAGACTTTGTACAACTGGAAAGTAGTCAACTATCCATAAAAATGAACAATTTGACCCTCTTTTACCAATGTCAGTGATTGCAATGAGAATTTTGTATCATAGCTGATGAATCTATAATAAGATGCTATTGTATTATGCAGGAAACTTGCTAATAGAATGAGATTTACATACTGCATTAGCAAAACATGAAGGCTAAATGCATGAACATTAATACATCATCAGGGCAACTTGCCAGTGGAATTACATTTTCCTACTAAGACGGAGTTTTTCATATTACACTGTAAAGGCTGCCACTCTCAAGAGACATGGGGAACAAGTCTGCATTTTTTTTGCATAAATGTTCCCTGGATTCAAGTGTGAGTTTGGATTAAAAAAGCCTGGATAGTAAAAACTGAGTTGAGAATGCATAGATAGATGTTTTCTTGTTGACTCTCAAAAGAAAGTGACGCAATTGTTCAAGGGCAGTTAGAAACACAAATAAAGCTTTTGCCAAACTCCTCTCAAAATCAAAAGTATCCCCCCCCCCCCAAACAAAGGTATTCATGTTAATATTCCTATGGGCAAATGTGATCATTTAAAACCTGACTCCAGTGGAGTTAAACAAGGTATACATGCATATTACGAAAGTATAACTAAGGAAGAAAATAATCACTATTTGAAAACATTCATTTTTAAAGGAGTGTCTCTATTACATAAAAAGCTATAGAAACCAGAACTATTTTAGAATCAATCACAGTGTTTTGTATTTCTTTGTCTCCAGTCTTAAAAGTTATCCATTTATTCCCCAAATGCAATTATAATCCTTTGTGATATCAAAACCAGTTGCAGTGGAAATAATTATATGTTCAAAACAAAGGATTACATTCAACTGCAGATGGGGAAATAAGTTATCAGGAGCATATTAATACTTGAGGAATGAAAATCTTAGTTATACAGAAATATTTTTATAATTAAAAATTCTCTTGTTTTTGTTTCATATGCTACATGGTGTTTATATGTTTATATAGTATATGGTGTCTACATCATAGCTCTTAAACATTAAAATTTTAATTAGTTGCATATGGGATCCTGGTGCTTTTTCAATTTTCAATGTATTTTTAGAGCACTGTTGCCATTTACGTGTCTAGAAAGAAGTAAAGGACACTTTCTCTGTGCAGCATGAACGTAAGAAGTGTCACCTAAATTTTTTGAAAAATCCATAATTACAACTGGAATATCACTAAAACAGGTACCTCAAAAATCTTCTTCATTTCCCTCCACAAATACATTAAAATATTGCAAATGAATCTTAAAAAAAAATTCTCAGATTCCCCTATAATCAGCTATATAGCCTATCCTTGTCATACTGTAAGAAGTGGAGTATTTCTCTCTTTCTTCCTACATCTCACTGTTTTCAGTTGGGCAAAACAAAACTGACATTTATCACAGTTTTTTGACTACTTAAACAGTCCCAGTAGATTCCTTGACAAAATAGCACTACGTATTAGTCAAAAAACTAGCATATGTTATCCATATGATAACACCAGCTTTCTTGTATCTAAATATTCCTTTAATCATATATGCATAAACAAACACTGTTAGCCTAAGGAGGCACTCAAAGCACAAAGTAAGGAAGTAAACTATTATTAATCTTGGCTATTACCACTTCAGATTCCTGCATGGCATCTTTAAAATTCTGAATMCTAACTATCCTTCTGGCTCAGATGCTGCTCTAGGTGGAACTAAGCACCAAACAACCTATGTGAATGCAATAGCGTATGTGCTATTAATAAAAAGACAAACAATACTTCATCGTTCACTGACTGCACTAATTGTTTCTCAATAAATGGAGCACATCCCACAAAAGTAAAGCTACCAATATACACGATTTGTAGTATTAGAGAAAAGGAAACTATGGTAAAGAAGAAAAAGCATTTTTTTGCTAAGAAGAAACAGAATTTTGCATACAAGCTTGTATTATTCGTAATCATAGGGCAGTTAGGTGCAGCTATATCTTTGGTATGGATTCTTTCAGAAGGTCATCTGCTGTCTGTGAATTTTTAAAGTGTTTTCTATTAATAATCAGTTTTAGATATGCTTCTGCAATATAAAATTCATTGCATTTTAGTATCCAGTGTTTATCTTGTTGCCACATAAGATGCAAGAAGATGAATGCACTAGGTTTAATAAGTTATTTTCTCATCACAAATCTAACCCAGTGATACTGTTAAGCTACAGCAAACCTTACAATAGTGTGGCAGTCTGGAACAGAGCCAAAATGTATCATCATCTTTCCCCATACTCCATGTTAAAACAAAAGGCTGTCTGTAATTTACAGCAAGAAGCCTGATGAGAAAAAAGACATTAAAATAATATACAGCTTCGTATTAGATTAGTTAACTGGCGTGTACATAGAGACACACATACTCTAACTCATGTCATAACACACAGAGGTCAATACTGTAATTTTCATGTATTACAATGACAGATTCCCACACAGAAAAAGTATGAATCTGATTTTACATCTTTAGGAATATAAAGCAAAGACAATAGATCCCAGATAATAATCTATTTCACATCAGACCAAGAAAATTGCTTTGGAGGAATGGATTTTTTGTTCTATGTGATAGCAGGAAATGACTTCAAGTCTTTAAATATACATTTAGTATATTGCATAAAGTAGGCAGCATATTAATGTTCCGATTCAGTCTATCTCCAAGATCATTTTTTATTGTTAAATTCTGCAGCTTGAGTTAAGAAGGAGATATGATATAAAGGTCAGTTTCTTATGAATATGGCTTTCTGCTTAGCAGCTGTCAAGTCCATATGGAGCCCTGCATTGCATAAAATTCCCACTGAAACTGCCAAAGCCAGCAAAAGCTTTATAATAATCAGCTGGGTCAAGAACCTTGTCTTTAAATTAGGGAATATAAAAGAAATATGTGACATAAACGATATGTTACTGTAACAAGGTAAACTAATATTATACTAAGGCTACAGGATTGAATGCCATCACTAATTAATGAAGGTTTATGGAAAATTTATTTTGAAGTAGAAAGGAACATTATAGAGAAGATAACATAGCACATACCCTTACTAGAAATAGTAATACAACTCCAATACTAAAACTACAAAAATGTTCTGTTTGACAGGTAAATTAGAAGTTTATTTAACCCTTGTAGTAGTCATAATCTTCACAGCTTGGCCTCTGTTCTCCCATAGAAATCAGGTATTCAGGGTAAAGATATTTGAGAAGTGTAATGACTGAAATCTGCAGTGCCTCTGAGAGATGGGATAGGAGGAACCCAGAAGATACCAGGAAACAGATTCTGAAGACGTCTAGAAACAGGGACTCCTCAAATCAGTGACATCAAAGCTTACAAAACATCACACAGTAAACTGGTCTCTTTACCCTAGAGAATACCATCCTTTCATCTTGTCATAGCAACGGAGTTTGACCTTCTATTCTTCTGAGAAGATGCAGTTTATACTATGCATATTGCTACACATTTTTTAGCAATATCTAATTTCCCAACTTGCCCTGTCCTTCCTGGGTATTTCAGCACTACAGTGCAGAAGGAAGACATGATATTTCTCTACTGCATGGCTATTTCAGGATCTCTCACCTAGATTTCATGCAGCATAAGAAGAAACATATGACTACATATTCTCAGCTTAAATAAAAGCTTTGGGAAGCTTTGTGTCATATGAATGGAGACTATTAGGATGTTGGTTGAACTTGGGGTTGTTTAAAGAAGGCAATCTCCTCTCCTCTCATGGCTGGGGTCTCCAAAGCAGTTCACCTTCCCCTTCCCAAGAACAGTGTAAGGAAGTAAGGAGGTTTCATTAGAAAATGAGGCCAGAGGACTGAGTCAGCAGAGGAAATAGAACATAGACATGTGTCTTCAGGGAGAGAACTTTCTTCTCTCTTTTGGAAGTAGTGAAGAGGAAGTAGTGGAGAGAAAGTAGTAGAAAGAAAGAGAAGTTTCTGTCTGCCTGAAGAAAAAAGTCGGAACAAGTCAGGGAGCAATACTCCTCCTGAAGGAGAGACGTGGAGGAAAATGTACCTCTATGCAATGCCTCACACCCCAAAATTCTGCGTCAAAAGAAAAGGATGGAATAGGAGCAAGTATTCAGATATCTCTGAATATGTAAAATGTCTCTGACCATCTAGGGTACACATAATGAAATCTTATGAAAAGGCATGTTTGGGTTGTGGACTAAGTCATTCTTTTAAAGGGAAACTAGAGTAGGGGGTGATAAAAAAAAAATCTTAAAATATCCTCTCCAAACGGAGCTAACCTCCTGAAAGATGTTCTACAAACTGGATGAGAACTCAGCATTCATCAGGAAGCATTTCTTATTTAACAGTATCACAAAGCTGCTACAACAGTTATTGGACATTCACTACGTATTTTAGAAGGCTTAGAAGAAATTCATCTATGTAATATAAGATGTTCCACAAATGTAAAATAAAATAATGGAGTGCTGAGGAGAAGAAGGAATTATGAAAAATATTACACTGACCAACAATGCTTATTTCTCCAAATGTGAATTAACTGAAGGGCTTTTATACTCAGTAAAAGTCAATGGTTTCCTGCTAAGCATGCCCTACCTTGGCCTTTATCTTTTGAAAATGAAAAATAGCTCTTTTACTACTGTGTCACCAGTTCAAATATAATCTGCTGTGACAATAACTGAACTGTACCCAACTCTGCCTGAGAATTGGGCATTTATTTAAGGGATATCAATGAGGACTGCTACTGAAAGAGGAGGTCCCAATCCCCAACCATAAATGTTCCCACCAGCTCCCTTGTGCTGGCACTAGAGCTTATGCAGCCATGTGGTGAGCTAGTTCAGGGAACTGATCCAACTGAAAACAGCAAAGAAAAATAAAACAATTAGTTTTCAGCTGAATCTATTTCCTGAGATAATCCTTGAACAGCTGCACACATGCTAGTGCCAGCTTTGGCACAAAAGAGACAACAGGAATGCTCAGCCAAGGCAAGGAGACTACTTACAGTGATCAAACTGAAGCCTTAGTTCACTGCTTAGACTTCACCTTGAAATTAAATAGTGGTGCTTAACACTAATACTATTTCAATAAGGATAAACCTGGAACTAGTTGGAAACAAAGTGAGACATCTAGAAGTGGGGTTTCAAACAATAATGTTGAACACCCAGGAAAAAACACTGTGAAGCTTGATCTTGACGTACAGTTGCCAATGTTTTAATCCTGACTGTGTGACACTGCGGAAAGTGTTGTCTTTTTTTTTTTTTTTTTTTTTTTTTTTTTTTTTTTTTTTCTTAAGTAGGATATAAAAGTTAGGTAGGCTATTTACAATGACTGGTAAAAAGATCTGAAGGGACGGATACTAAGTATTCCCACAACACAGACTACAAATGCTTAAGATTACATTCTCTAGATTATTTTAATGACTTAAACAGCAAAGAAATACAGAACACCAATGCTTTTAAGCTATATTACCGCTTAAGAGGAACCTTATCATCTCCACAGCATGGTCTAGACATATTGAGCATGAATCATTTATTTTTATGGAAATTATACTATACTACATGACTTGTCATTATATTTTTTACTTAGTAAATGGGATTTCCTACACTGTTATTCCAAGGATTTTCCTTGTAGTACAACGGGAAATTATTGTCAAATTTGTACCAAATGTTGGCTTTTTTGTGGTGAACACGGTATGTTATGTATATTTCCCTGCACTATGCTGAGCTGAAATAACATGCCTTTATTCTAAAGAACTGTCTTCAAGTTCAAGAATCAATCTCCTATCTACATGCTGCTGGCAGCACACAAGATGGTGTCACCATTTCCACTGTGGTATCCCACAAACACTCAGAGCCAGATAAGGAGGTGCGATTGATCTGTACATAGCATACCATCAAAAGCCCTGTGACCACTCAGCTTCTGGGCAGGATTGTTTTTTTCCATCCCTACTTAAACTAGGCTTTAAGTACTTGTCATTCAGAGGTGAATACACAGCTTTATCTAGAGATTACAGACAAAAATCATAAACATTTGTGCATTGAACTATACAAATATAGCACGTATTTCACTGCTTTCAAGGTTGACATTGTCAGATTTCATATTAATGTGGCCTGTATCATGAGCATGACTGTCAGGTACACCCATTCTACCCCCAGAACTGACTCTGCAAAACACTGCTGCCACGTTTCAGCAAGTGTCTATGACTAAGGAGGATAGTAACTGCCAATTTCAGAATCCTAAATGATGTGAAATATCTATCTAATTCTTCATGTGTTACAATCTTCATTCTCAAGAACATAGCATTTTCATATAAAAATGTAAAAAGATGCTCCTGCATTTTTGTGATTGTGACAGTAAACAGCAATCTGGGACGCCCTTCAAACAAATTTCATTTACATGAACTGTAGAGACTACATTTTCCTTTTGACATCTAATATGATTATTCTTCAGAGCTGTCTTAAGGTCTTTCTCAACAGTATATGACTAAATGATAAGCAATTGCAGCCCATTACTGTACTAGTAAGTACAGTAAATTCAGACACTTTTTACATATTTCTACATTCTCTTTAAATATTCTGGGCAATTATTCGATTTCTGTACCCTGCAGTGACATATTAATGTGGAAACGATGTGTGAAAGTCTTCCTCAGTTCTTTTTACTGTACCGTCAGTGTTTATATGAACCTTCAACTGTAATGAATGTGCAGGCCCCGAAAGAATAACATTGGTTTTGAGTTGGGTAAGCATGGTTACTACTTCTAYAGCACCTAGACGTAAGAAAGATGTTTCCTGTCTCTCCATTATGCTCCACCATGCTGGTAAATTCTTAGGCAGTTTTAAGCAAATGGTTAGTGATAAAACAGACTACTGTGTCAGTGATCATTCAGGGATTTGTTCATCCATGGATCACTAACATGACACTCTCTCATGACACGTGACAATCGTAACTGCTCTTAAGGAATATTCTTTGTAGGACGGTTCAGTGTCTACTTTATCCATAGATTTTTGATATGATTGAACTACCTACTTTGAAGAAATAGCTATAGTTTGTTGTGTTTAATGAATGGCTAACCAAGTCCTCTCACCATAACTTGTTGACACGAGAGGCAGTAACTCTCGGTAGTGTCCATGAATGCCCGGGGAGCTGTATTCTATAGATTATTGCCAAGGCAGCTTTTAAATGATTCCTCTCCTCCAGTTAAATTCCTTCACATTCTTACAGACCAYAACTCCCAGATTATCAATGTGATATTATTGACAGGAGGAAAAAAAACCAATGTCTTGAAGCTGTTCTATTAGRAATGACATCAGGCAATTGCAAATTCTTTATTCCACACAGAACTGATACAGTGGACTGTAACTTTTCCTTTGGATACCATACGTGGATACTATATGTATTCTGTCAACATATAACATTACCTCGAAGAATTTTTAAATAATCTAAGGGGTTTTTAACCGCAGAATAGATGGATGCTTGCATATAAAAAAATCCTAAGTACTATATCATCTATACACTGCTTCAAGCATGTTCAGATGGAATATGTGTGACATATTCCTGTCCTTATTAAAATACAATACAAAGTAGCTACCTCACTGAAGTAGTTGTTTTACACAGAGAACTTCGTTTCTTATGGTTTTAACATCATCTGAAATCAACATCATCAGGTTTGATACCTATTGAAGATGTTGCCAGAAAGATGGCATTATTAATTATCATAAGAATGAAAAAATGGGGAAAATTACCTCRTATTCCTGCGAGAACTTCAAATTGTCATTTGCTTTCAATCTTTCAATATGATCTGCAAGTTCCAAGATAGGTATTGGGGGATGACTTGCCATACCTGTTGAACAAGAAAGAAGAACAATCTTTAAAATAAACTTGAACTGATGCTATGATTCTAAAATTTAGAAAATGCAGTAGTTAGAATGGCTAGAAATGTGTAAGTAGTAAAGATGTTATATGTGAAAGAAGCAGGCAAATAGTTTGGTTACTCAAAGCAGGACATGCTCTGGATAGATGAGCTCTGAAGCCAAATTAAAAAAAAGTCACCAAGCATATCCCAAAGCTAATATTCCTAGTATAAAGAAGAGAGTTATTGAGGTATGAGTCAATGAGGTTAGAYAGGCATGGAAAAATGAGGCAGTTAGACCTGATGTTGACCTCTGCTTTGAGTAATGACTCTTAATGTCATTTCAAACTCCTTCTCCTGCACGGTATGAAATGGAAACTGCATTGAATTAGATGAGGAAAGGCGAGCTGAGAAACAGACACTGAAAGAGCCCTAAAGGGGAAAGAATAGTATTTTGACAGAAAACAAAGTGACTTATGCATAATCAAGAAAAACAAACTTGGAGAATGAAGGTTACCAAGGTAACCGCAGAAACCTGAACCTGCAAAGGAAATGGTAAAAAAACAAAATCCCTGAATCAACAAAAAACTAACATATAAAATAAATTTTAAAAATGAAATGGAAAGATTGAGGATTAATAATAATGTATCAATGTCTAAGAGACTGACTAGACATTTTGACTAAATTAGGAGTACTTTACTAACTTCATGAAATTTTGAAGTGACTGACACTCACATGCAACTATGGGTAACATGCACCATTGCTTATAGACAACAGTCACTGAAGACAAGATTGGACATCAGACAATTAGAACTTCAAAAATGTTTTCACTAGTAGCAGATTGTAGAGGCAGGGGTTGTACAGTTCAGCTGGACACACGTATCTGGCTGCCCTGGTACCTTAAAACAAGCTTATTCTAAAACCCCATTTATCAACCCCCAAGAGTACCTACAATCTACTTCAGGTGTAAACATCTTTGTCTACTGATGAAAATACTGAGTAAAAAAGAATAAAAACTGAGAATCAGAGCTAAAGATGGGTAAGAAAGGAAATACTGGGAGGACAAGGAAAAAGGAAGACGTAAAAAGATGGGGGGCCAACTAGCACAGTCTGCCAGCTGAAGATTTGCCAGGCCAAAATTTATGTATATTTTTTCTCAAACTATTAATAGTCTTGATGACCCTCTCCAAGATGCTTACATTCATCTCTTTGCGCTTAATAGTGCCACACCTAAGATGAAAGCGTGTTTTCAATTTCTTGTGGGAAGAAATCAGAGCTGGCTAGAAAAATCAAGCTAGTGAACCCCAGGATCTCTTGAAACTACGAAAGGAAAATAGTGATGACTCAAGGGGGCTCAAGCTGGAAGCCATGTTGCACAATGCAGTTTGCTTTGTCACCGTGAATTTTAAGGGCATGCCTAAGACAGTTAACTTGTATTTCCTATAGCGTAGCCAAAACCACGTGACCATGTGGTTACAACACAGTCACACTATAGCATGTTTTGTCTTTCCTTTTATTTCTTCTTTTTCTTTTTTATTTTTCTTTTTTTTTCTTTTTTTGATATTTCAGGTTATCATTTAATAAAATAGAGTAAAAATAATGTCCAGAAGTACCAGCTCCAATTCACCTCACTCTATATGAATATATTTATGTATTATCTTCATAGCACATCTGTGATGGTGATGGAGACATTATTTAAATTAGACATAAAGGCAAGGTGCCAGTCCACTGAACAAAGTAGAATATCCAGATTTAACGAGGGTATTTCTTAGAAAACATAAATAGCAGATTAGTCTATAAATTCTWATTTATTTATATCAGTTCTGAGTGTCTCCCATTTTCTTAGAAATTTCATTCAGCATAACTTGGTTATTCTCAGAATAACAGTATGGGTGACAGTCATCTAATAATTAAGCTGATTGATCCAGATCAAGCACCCCCATGGAAAGTATGTGAGTGAAAAGGCACAAGAAAACTCTAGATTTATCCAGAAATGGAGGTGGACTGATGTACATCTAAAACAGTGCTTGAACAGAGAAAAAAATAGAGACAAAGATGTTTAGACCTTTTCGAGCGAATCGTGGGAGAGAGTTATTATCATATAAGGACTGAGTGGTAGTTTGGCTAGAGAGGGAGGACACAGAGCCAATCAGGGAGGCGTAGGGGACTGAATTACTGCTCAAAGCTGTAAAAAGTAAAAGCCAATCGGAAATGGGAAACAAATTAGTAACAGCAGTAGACCATCATAATCAATCAATCTTGTACATACAGGCACTTCAGACATGCACAAACAGAGTCTGGAAACTCAGCTAAGAAAATGTTTAAAGATCCAATTACCCTACTGTAAACATAAAGGACATAAAACTGAAGAAAATGAGACTTACTCATTACAGGAAGAACCTGAGTAATTCACCAGCATCATAAACCCAAATCTCAATAACCAGTTTACTACAAGGGATATTTATTTGTTGGAACAGAGGATGAACATCCAGTCTTTTTTAAACTAGTTTTAGTTATGTGCACTGCGATATGCCACACTATATTCTTAAGGGGAGACTTTATATTAAACATTTTGTGTCAAACAGAACTTGACCTAAGACTTAAGAAAAAGGAAAACCACTAGCAACTTCCGAAATTGGTAGTTTTTGATGGCATATGACCCCTTTCAATAGGACTCATTTAGGCACTTACAATGAATACTTGTTTACTTTCTTCAAATAATACTTTCCAGTTAACGTAYAAAGTGAACTGATGTATTTTTATCTTCTAAATAGATTCAACATGCTCTAATGAGATGATAAACTAATTACTTTTTGAAAACAACTGCTGCAGACCCTTTTTATGCAATCAGTTCATAGATTGTAATGTATGAATGTATAACCTTATATATTCTTTTACACTGATCATAAGCATCATAACAGAATATGCTATGAATGGATGTTTTAAGATTTTATCTTTCTCATGTAAAAGTATATAAAAGTTTATTGGGAGTTGCATGTGAACACCAGATGTAGAACTTGATCCCTCCAAAACACCCAAAATACAGCTAAATATATGTATTTTTGTGGCTACATATAACAAACATTTTTTGAGACAACTTCACATCAACCAACATATGCTATGAAAACACAAAAAATTAAAGACAAAATACAGCTAAGCTACAACAGACCCTGTGACATGCTAGTAAGTCAAAAAAAACATGCCAAATACATGCTTTTTTTAAAATAAGAAAATAAAGTGATAAAAACATATATTAAATGTTTTTAAAAAAACCAAATGGTGAAAAAAAAATCATGCAAAGCACAGCTGAAAAATCTATCCACAGCCAGCTTTTATTTCTAGATTTGGCAGAAGATTGCCAAACATGATTGGTCTTATGCAGCCTACTAGTAATCCCTCTACATGAATTAAACAAGAATATATGGTTTAATTACAGTGTGGAAATATCTGCTGGTTATTCCGTGACAACACACAACTAAGGGACATGAAAAACCATATGTGCCACAATTCCATTGCACAACTGAGAGAATAAGGTCAGAATTTATCTGCATAATTGCTCCAGCCATTAAATTTGTATTCTGTTATACCACTGAAATAAATATCCTTGCTGTTAGTATGTTAAATCACATTTTTGTTTCTTTCTTCTTAGGCTTTCATGTTAACGGCTTTTAAAATATCTATGAAGCACATATTTATTTTTAAACTTGGACCTCTAGGTTGACTTTCTCACCATGAACAAGAAAAGAATGAGGGAGAAATTAAATGAAATGCGTAACTTCTAGAATACACTCCAAAATCCAGATGAACTGAAAATGTGACATATCTTCACAGATAATTTATTATGAAATTAGCTGTATTTGACGTTCACATCAAATTAACATTCTGTGATTTTAAAGACTCATTTATTACGATACATATTTATATATTCATATTTATTTAGCAGCACCAAAAAAAATCAATTTGCATGATTTCCTAGTACAGAAAAGGTAAGGAAGTAGCAACAGTAGTATTTTCTCTTATCAGAACAGTAAAAGGAAATGCATATGTAAAATTTGACATAGCAAATGGAGAAGATAAAAGATGACCCTGATGTCAGCAGGAATTTAGCATCTATGAATATTTATCAAGCATGTCTTTAGTATATATGACAAAGGAATCAGTTGCACTATAAAATTTATTTTTACTACAGTTGCTGTTAACCTAGAGATTGATCTTACATCTTGCATATAAAGGTAAATTTACAAGATTAGATATAGGGAAGTATGATGCAATAACTAGTCCAAAATAGTTACACATGTGTATATGATACTACAAAATAAACTCTAACAACTCTTACTCAGGAAGAACTGATGTTCTCCAAAAGTGGATTAATTATTTTGGAATAAAAGTGAGCTTTATTCTGCATCAAAGACTTGGATCTGCAAAGAAGCCACAGGAGCTCTCTAGTCTCATGGCAAAATCCACATCTCAAACTGAGGCATAAAAACTTCCTACATAGAAAAATGGGGAACCTTAGCTTGGAGAGTCTGCTCCAAAACTGTTAAATACAATGTTGAAAAGTCATTGGCTAAAATAAAGATTTTTTTTTTAATTACTCTTGCAAGCAGTAAGCAGAATCTGAGTGCCTCTAATTTAGAGGGCAACCAACCAGCACATCTGAGAAATACATGCCATTTGCACTCGAGAATCTAAATATCACTAACAGTGCTTAAATCCTTCATGTGGATCAAGTTCTCATGTAGACCTATGTATAGGGTAATTCATCTCGGGAAAGCTATTCCAGTTGATTTCTCACATCTAGACAAATCCCACTTTTTCCTTCAGCATTGATATGATTACCATAAACAGAAACCATGTACTTAAATTAAGGGAAGAACTTCCCCATTACCTTGCAAGGTAGATGAATAAATCCAAAACAAATCCATCTTTTCCACTTTTATTATTTGCAGCTTTTTCCCTGCATTCCCTTTCATTTTACTCTATTTCTGCCTTATCTTGGAAATAGGTYAGTCTAACTTCTTTTGAAACTCACTAAGTGATTCATGAACATTTTCTTATAAAAAAAATAGAATGTTTAATTCAGAGTTGTAGTGATTTTATTTATTTTTCTTATATTTCAAAGCATCTTATTTAACTTGTAAGAGATAATGAGATAATTGTTTAATTAGCAACCAATTACACAAATTACTTATAAGTGTGACACATTTTGTACTTAACTGTGGGAAAAAACAGCCACTTATTTTATTTTATTTATTTATTTATTTATTTATTTATGTTTAAGGAATAACTCAGTCTAGTTCTTTGTCTGATTGGCAGATTGAAGTCTTTCGCTGAGTCTTAGGTCTCTCATAACCCACTCAAGCCACTTAACATTAGTTATTTTCCTCTACACAAACCAGTGCTTCCTTGTTTCATGAAACCTTTTGTTAGTGCTTAATTATTTTYCCTTTCCTTCTCTACCCTTAGCCTCCCATGTGGCTTACTGACTTATAAAATTTGCATGACAGGTTAATGAATTTAATCCCAAATTTTGTAGGAAAACTGCAGAATGGGAAGAAGGTGGATGACCTTCCTGCAGCCACTCCCGCTCCGGAAGAATAACAGACACATAAATGAAATCCCTTATGGTGCTGAGAGATTGGGTATTTTCATATTTACTCAAAGAAAACTTGGCATAGCAGTGACCCACTCACTGGCATATGGGCTTATCTCACAAATATACATTTTTTGGAAAGCACATATGGACATGGGATCTTGTTCTCAGATGAAGAACTGTGGGCTATTCCARATGTCAAGACAAATGTCAAATTTATCTATGGAGTTACTCCATCAACTGAGAAGTAAATCCAGAGATGAATTTGACCCTTCACAGAAAAGATAATAAAAACATTTAGGTAAGTAACAGGTAAGTGAGGAATGCAGTTCTCTATTCACAGGGCAAGAAAAAATGATAGGAAAGTAAGAAATTTACTGTTCTAGTAGTTTTGAATTACTTTTTAAGATATCTTCATACTGAATCAGCAATTTCATGACTAGTACAACTTAATTATTACCAAAATAACTGCACTGACATCAACAAGGACAAAATATKGCTTGCTCATAATTTCTTTCAAATAGTTACATCTAAACATTTATATCAGGAATATTTTTTACTTATGATTAGAAATTCAAATTTACTGCAACAGTAGATTTCTTTTCAAATTCTCCTGATACCCATATCTGATCAGACCCACTCTTAAAAAAAACCCAAACATTATTTCAGGAATTTTTGGTAACAGGCTGTTTATAAATCTTTTGAAGGATTAAAGGGTATGACAATCTTGCCCTTGATAGAAGCATTTCATTTATCTCTCCCAGAGGAAACTTGCAATCTAAATGTATCAGTGTAACTTAATTTTTTCTTTGCTATTAGTTCACATTTTGGGTTCTTTGTATAATATATATATATATATATATACTTTTATTGGAAAACAACAGTGTGCCTGGAAAGCCTGTGGACACTTCCACAGTCTAAATGATTAAATTATAATGATGTTGAATCATCTATCCTAGATGGAGTTGTACAGACAATATTAAACTACATTCACAACTCTGTCATTTAATTCATCTGTTSGCAAAAGTGCTGAGAAATGGTAGCATCCTGCAGAGTAGATAAGGGCATTGTATGAGGGACAATGTATATTTAATTAAAAAACAAAAAAACCAAACATCCTATACTGCCCCTAGAAAAAAAAAACCATAAGAACAGCAACACTAACTCCTTTCAGCTGCCTGATTTGCCCCAGTTGATGGCTACTTTTTTTTTTTTTTTTTTTTTTTTT
>NW_028185073.1:1984568-2038401 GCF_003343005.1 Rhea americana | reverse complement strand
ACAAAAAAAAAAAAAAAATGGTATCCTGAATGTAAAACCTTTCTGCAGTTCCTCTCCCCGGCTCTGCCTCGAATGGCATTTCATGGCATGGAAGGAGCTGGATAAACACTCCAACAGAAACTAAGCTCCTAAGATAAATTCAGCTCAATCATCTGAACATACAGTAAAGACTCGCCAGACTCTCTGCTGGACTTCTTAAAAGAAAYGGTAGTCCTATTTAAGTTAATAAACTGAGTTTCTGCTTCTAATAGCACGGAATTTTATCTGGTTTCACTTAGGCTAAAATTTCATATTAGCAACTATTAATTAGCAAGTAGCGCATAGCCAAACAAATATCCTGGAGTAGGATTTTTTTCCCCGATATTTGTTTGCATGCTGAATAATATAATGGCCTGATCTTCAGAGGGCTGGAGCACCTGCCCTGTGAGGAACGGCTGCGAGAGCTGGGCCTSTTCAGCCTGGGGAAGAGAAGCCTGAGGGGGGATCTGATCAATGTGTCTAAGTACCTGAAAGGAGGGTGTCAAGGGGACGGGGACAAACTCTTTTCAGTTGTCCCGTGTGACAGGACAAGAGGCAATGGGCAGAAAYTGAAGCACAGGAAGTTCTGGCTGAAGGTGAGGGGGAATTTCTTCCCCGTGAGAGTGATGGAGCACTGGACCAGGTTGCCCAGAGAGGTTGTGGAGTCTCCTTCTCTGGAGATCTTCAAGGCCCCCCTGGATGCAACCCTCACTAACATGCTCTAGGTGACCCTGCTGAGCAGGGAGGTTGGACTAGATGATCTCCAGAGGTCCCTTCCAACCTGATTCTGTGATTCTGTGATCTTAGACTGGTGGTCTTAGGTGCTACAATAGGAGAAAAAGAGGATCATAAATTCAATTCTGGTCTACATCATTTTCTAAGATTTCTAACCTTCTACAAAAAAGATTTATTTCCAAGGAATACATCTCATAATAGAAATGAATTGCAGATGCTCTGCCCAACTAGCTTCACATAAAACTGCCAGTTTCACAGACAAAGCAGCTACAAGTGTCATTTAAATGAAATGAATTTTTTCTTCACATATCTTATTTAAATATATGATAAACAATAAATGAGTAGATAGGACTCCACGTTTAAACACACAGATATCAGAAAATGATCCTCACATATGCCTAACTATTAAGACATCCACACTTCTCAGTAAACAGTTAGTGACTTGTTTTAAGAACTGCCTATTTTTATTTTCACATTTCAAACATTTGTATATACACTTTTATCTCTGTAGAAACCTTTAAAACTTAGTGATGAAACTGTCTGATAACTTAGGAAATCGTTAGTAAGCAAGTGTGTGTCTACATTAATGTTCCAGTCTTGGTCAGAAGCACAATTTTGAATAAAATCTTTCAATTATTTTCATCTACTGCACTTCATATGGTGGAGAAGTCCCATGACACACTAACCAAATTCCTGGATTCAGATGAAACTAAATGAGAAGATGCACTCCACAAATATACCTAATGAGCTCCAAATGTTAAAGAGGATTCAGTCTACCAAAACAGAGTAGAGCAAATCTGAGATAAGCCTCAAAGCTCCAGATTCTTCTTCCCCCTCGCCCTCCTGTGGATGTTGAGGCTTCAGCCCCAATTGCATTGCTCTGCAGATCCACTCCTGTAGGGGCAACACCATCCTAACRTACCCAGTTTAAAAGACTGGAAAGAGATTTGCTGCTCAGTTAACCCCTCTGTAATACTTCATATGTCTTCAATTATCAATTAATCTTTCAAAATCTCAAATGTTTAACTTCTTGCCTTTATAAGTCTGAATTGATTACTGTGCTTAGTGTGATAAATTTGACAAACACAACGCTCTGGATAAATCACAAAGATTTTATAAGTAATTAGAAACAGACTGGGGATGAACGTGGTAGAACACATCATGATCAAAACACAGACAGCTTTAAAAATAAAATATCAACTCATACAAACCTATACTACTTTAAATATTTATCTCCTGCTTTTTTTCTCTCTTGCTGTTTCTTGACTATTGAAGATAACTGCTTTAAGGCAACAATGCTTAACAAATGAAAGAAGAAACTGAGAAACAAAATATTCTGCAGGGTATTATTTCTACCTTTCAGGATTAATGACATATTAATATGTCCTCTGAACATGACATACAGCTTGATTTCAAAAGATAAGACCATTTATCTAGCTAGTATTTCTTTTTGTATTGTACATTTGCAATGCAGTGAAACTTCCAGTGACGTTGATCTGCTGGTAATGCAGTAGATACGACGGAAGCTTATTTTCAAAGAAGAAGCCATATATATACAGTTAATAAATAGACGGACATATTTTCCCAATAGTATCTTCTAATATTCTTAGGCTTAACTTGCAATCAGAGCACATAGAACACATCCACAAACAGCATGCGATTTTTTGGGTATTCTTCATAAACATGACAATTTTGTTTCATGCAAGATTTTTCTTTACATAAAGAAATTAAAGATTTTATCTCCAAAACTGAGAAAGAAATATATTGTGCGAAATTGCAAAAGCAATTTAAATATGTTTCTTTAAACAACCAAGCTTCCTGCTCTCTAATAGCACTGCTGATCATACTACGTTCATTATACAGCTCTCAGTGAAGGATTACTGTCTCTTACCTGGAGTTTGAAAATTAAGGCGTCGCAGCTCCACTGGGTCTGTGGGGTGGTGAGAGGGAACCTCCTTGYTGTTGGGTATGCTGCTCTTTCTAGAGTCAGATTCAGCCCTCTTCCTGCATGGAGGAAATGAATACATGTAAACACAGAGCTGAGGTCTTGACTATACGAATACAGACAAATGAGTCTTTAATCATTATAATTTAAAAGTGAGATGCTTCTTTCTGAAAGAGTATTTGATCTGATGTAAAGGCAAAATAATTACGCATGGTGAGTAGGGCAGGTACAATTCACAGAGCTAAAAGGAATTTAAATATAAAAATGTCAGAGGGAAAATTATTGCATTTGGCAACAGAMTGATCCTTTAGATCATCATTCTAAGCATAATGAACTGTTACAAGATGTAATGTGAAGCTCAAAATATTCCACATCATTTCTACTCCAAAAGCTAGCTAGCTACAGCTTTATTAAATACAGTTACTCAAATTTTCAGGCTATAATTAAAAAATAACATGCAAAGTTGTTATCGTTGAATACTTTGTATTTTATATACATAGCTCTGAACTGCTTTTTAACAGAAAGCTTGCATTCCTTAGGTACTTTGAAGATGCCTGAGAACAGTACAGAAGACTGTTTTCCTGATTCCTTCCTAGGAAATGAGAATCTGCTCTGCTGTATTTCATCTCTGCAAGGGGTACACTACAAAGCCTTCATGCATCTGATCACACCTATGTATTCAAGGCTCAGATTTTATCTGATTGTTCCTGATCAAATTAAGCTAAATTTTCTGTGAAATTTTATTAGTCTTGTCAATCTGTACAGAGAAGTGGAGTCTACATCTGTTCTGATTTGAGTGCTCTGGTTAAATGAACTCCCAATATTTGAGAGTATCATTTTCTGCAGTAAAACGCATAGAACTGTATTACTTGGAGAATATCTACAACTTCACATTTTAATTTAGGAATCTAGAAATTTAATTTTGAAGTGGAATCTCACATCACTTATTCTCTATGAATTCTGGAGTGAAAATGCAAAATGGTTGATATTCTTCATGTAATACAAAATGAAGACAGAAAAAGCTGCAAAGAACTAGTTTTCAGAAAACAAAATTGATATTTTAAGTGTTACTATAGCTAAACCTTTTTCACGTGTCGTATGTTCTGTCTAATATGTCACTACTTCTCCCCTCGACTCCCCCCCAAATGACTCATAATGTAGCAGTGCAAAATCTCTAACTATTCTTCTGGGCTCCCTCTTAAAAATGCTCCAATTTATTTCCCACTGTTCTTCAATTGCTGAACACCTCTCGGTATTCAGTGAAAGTTCTATAACACTGAATATTTCCAAGACTGTGCACAGAAACCAAACAACAACATGGCTGTAGGAATTCTGATTGTGACTTGAAAGCTACTGGTTCTACGATTTTACGGAAAAGAAAATAAAATATGTTTTGTTACAAAAATGTTTCATTTGTTCTCCGGTAAATTCCTAATGCCTGTACTACTTAACACCTCCTCTTTAGTGAAGCTACAGAGATTTAAACTTCATTTTTTTTTCACTTTTTAATTATTATGAAAGGAGTCTTTTGYAATCCTTTCTTAAGTTTTGAGCTACCACAATAGCACAATGTCTTGCTACTCTTTCTTCTGAAATGAAAGTGTGTAATCCTCCTTCTATTTTCAGAAAGAGTTTTTATCTGTATTTCCCACTCCTGAAGTTTAGGGACAAGTGGAACTTCCCATATACCTCTTTTCCAYACATAGCTCTGCCACTGCAAGTCATTGGTGGTCAGCACTACTTACTATTCTTATATCAAAAGCACTAAAATGTCTTCTAACCATATACACAAATATTTTGGACACTTACTATAGCACAGTGTAAGGGCTTATTATTTATTATTATACTTAGGATCATACTGCTTTTGTAGCTTTCCAGACCACACAGATTCACAATTGTTTCTGATTACTTGACGGTCATGGGATATGCAGAAAAATCCACTAGGAAAATATAAGTCTCTTGAAAATGTACCTCACAGAAATGCAGAAAAAAACACAGTGAAACTTGGCTGTATATGCTGCATTACTTTTCAGTGTAGTAAACAACATAAAATATCTAAACAAACACTTTGAGGTTGCTTTCATGTTACRTACTTTACTGCCTACATTCATTTAGACATTCTGTTTTAGATCATTATCATGATAAAAGTCTTTTTTCTCTTTTTCCCTTCCTGGAATAAATGGAGGGTGATTACTTTTCACTTCTCACCTGTCAGGTTTACTGCTCCATTTTAATGCAGCGAAGATGGGAAAAAAGGTTAAATGTTAGTTGACCAGCAGCAAAAGAGTAACCATGACAACAGCAGATGCAAGAAATGCTGTCTGACAGTGAAGATATGTTAAATACATGAATTAGGAAATGACAGTTCATCAAAACATTTAATGCTTTGGCATCATAGATGCCAATGCTGGCATAAGGTTAAGAACAAAGAACCTTCTGCTGCTGAAAAAAAAGTTTATGTTTTAATCTCATATATCCTCTTAGATATTTTCCACAAAATGATGTCACCTCAAATTCTAACCACTAAGTGAATGAAGAATGGATATATAATGGATACATAATGGATATATCAAAGTTAGCAATTCTTTGGTAATACCTCTATCTGAGGTGCAGAGAAATCTTTAGATTGAAAAGTTTTTAGAGAGAAGAAATTTCTAGAGAGAGGAGGCGACAGAGAAGAGGGAGAAAGGAAAGAGTAAATACATGAGCTAGTCTAAGAGTTGAATCAAATTAAAAAAAAAAGCAGACAACTTTTAAGTCTATCTTACAAAACTACTTAAAAAATGGCAGAAATTATTTTTCAAGGTGCATTGACAAGTAGGGTTATCATGAAACTTTCCACAATTAACCATTAAATACCTTTTTAACTTTAAAGGGAATAGCACACGCTAGAGATCTACAGTGATCTGTACAGACCTGTAGTGTTCTACAATCTATACAGATAAACTGAGCAGAGGAAACACATTATTAATTCCTATAAACAGATTCTACAATGCACAATCACTATAAAAACAKTTTTTTTTTTTGGTATATCTTTCTATTCACTAGAATAATAAGAGATGCGATGAACTTTTTTATGAGAAGTCTAGAATGATCACATTAGTCACAGGTATGGTAAAGTCCTTACAGTGCCCTTCACTATCACTAAATATTCCCCCATCTTGATATTGGTATTTTTTTAATATCTGAAGTTTTTTTTTTTTCCCCTTGTAGCTCAAGATTCATGGTCTTTTCTCAAGTCCTAAAGCTCAGTACGTTCAAAAGATTCAGGCTAAGGTTCTTCTCCTCTGAACTAAATCAAAAGCTGCAGTTCATATAAGTCAATATGATAAAACTTGTCCAAAAAAATTCTTTAAGAATGGAAGAACAATCAACAAACAACATTGACTCAAGTGAAACTAATAATGAGCAAAATTTCATCCTATATCAGTGATAGGCTGAAGCTAGAGAACCTATGATTTCCTAAAAATATGAMTAATAGCCACTTTTTCTTTTTCTTTTTTCTAAGATGCTTCAAACATATATAGTTTCTTTTTAGCTTAGCAGGTTCTGAGACACACGGAACATTTTTGATCTCTGTAACATTTACTAAATGGTTTCCTTGCCATCTAAATCCAATATAACTGAATGTATACAATTCATTCAGAAGTGAGTCAAGGATTTACTGTGGGTTTGCCTAAGCTGTAGGGTGCAGCAGGGTTTACCACTTTATCCAAAGCATTTATTGTGGGTTTGCCTAAGCTGTAGGGTGCAGCAGGGTTTACCACTTTATCCAAAGCAGCCTGGGATGTAAACTGTGACTCAGACTAACAGTCATCATAATAGTTATGCATTGCCTCTAAGGGAGGCTTAGCCTGCACCAGCTCTATATCCAGATCAATCTAGATAAGTGTTTGTCTTTGTTTGAGATTTTGAATATAAAAATCTTACTACCTCATATATTTTATTCCATGCTTGAACCAAAAATTATACTTTCTTGAAAGCAAAAATATGACCAAAAAGAAAGTTACATTTAATTAATTTACTTGTATCCCTGAATTTGAAGGCTTAGATGTAGCAGGTTAAAGATCCCACACCCTCCACCCCACGATGATTATCTCCCTTCATTAAGAGTGAGGAGTGGTATCACTGTGGAGGAAGAGATATGGAGGAAAATACTGAAGTGATCACTAGTCAATTCAGTTCAGTTTCATTCCTGAAATACAGAAAATCAACCTAAACTGAAGTTTGTTTTTTTTTTGTTTTTTTGTTTTTTGTTTTTTGTTTTTTTTTCCTTTCCCCTGGTGAGGGTGGTCAAACATTGGAATAAGTTTCTCAGAGACGTTGTCGAGTCTTCACCCTTGGAGATATTCCCACCCTGACTGGACAGGTCCCAGGCAACCTGCTCTGAGCAGGGTCTTGGTCTAGGTCTCCAGACATCTCCAGAGGTGCCTGCCAGCCTCTGCAGCTCTCTAACTACAYGGTTCTGCCAGCTCTTTCCACACTAAGCACATTAACTAGCCTCAGTCATATTGAATATTATACTGTAGCTATATAGAAAGACAACAAAAGTATTTTTCCCATCTATTTTTGTTAAGTACTAAGACGAGGGGACTTTTTGGCTGCATTTTCATATATGATGCAAAATGTTTCTATGGAATATCTCTGCTTTCAGCTTTTAAGAGAAGTGAATGGTGTAGCAACTGCCTCTGTGGATTCCATTAATGACTATTCCAACAGCTTTGGTACAAATTGACCAATAAATAAAAGAGGTCGAACATGCACTCCTAGTCTTTGGGTAACTTATGTGCTATATAGTGACCCAGACAACCTATCCACACTATCTGTGATAGCATCTGTTGTTTTAAATGAGGGCAAAGCTTCTCCCTTCAGGATGACTCTTTTATAAATTGCTGTTTTTCTTTCTCTATGACTGATATTAAAATGAAAAATTAGTATTGTAAATCAAGAGATTAGCCGTCCATGTCTCTTCTACGGACAAGAGGAATTAAATGCAATTCACCATCATCTGAGTTGCTATATGCTTCAAAAGACATAGCCCTCTTCTTTCCACCCCAGATTTCCCACCCTCATCTATTCCTTTTTAATATTCCTCACACATGTTTTCTTGGGTTAGGCAGGTGTCATCTGTTCTTCATTTTTTTTCTCCTCCTCAAAGTACCTGCTACATTCAAAGTATTTCAGAAACATATGTATAGAATTGTCATCTCAATGAATATTTCTCATTTTCCTATTTTGTTATTCTACAACTCTGGCTTTATCCAACTCTGGTAGCCATTTTAATTCCCTCTAACACAGTTAATTTGGATTATTACATTTCATTGTTTTTTTCAAAATACTGTGTTAAACATCCCTCTTGCTGTTCTGCAGGCAGTAAAGCTATCAAAAGAGCCAGTTGTTAGCTTGAATCTATACTTTCTGCATAAAAAAATCAATTATACTTACCATTTTTTTTTTCTCAGAAGTGAAAGGTTCATTAAGCCCTTAGAAACACACATTTGTTCTGTTTCTTCTTCTTCTTCTTCTTTTTTTTTTTTTTTTTTTTTTTTTTTTTCAGGCTATCTATGGATCTTTTTTGGGTAAATTTCCTGGCAGTGCAAAAATACTGCTCTAAATTCACATGTATAGTACTTATTCTGTCAAACTCTACTATTTCTCCTTCTCCATGGTTGAGTTCTTTGCAAAAAGTTCAAAATGTGTTAATTTTTACAAAGTATGCATATAAAACATTTGGAATATTATCTTCCTTAAGAGTTTATTGTTTGAAAAAGCTGATTTTACTTTTTTAAAGAAATTAATCAGTTCCAGTTACTTCAATGTTGCTTTCAACTTTATCATTCAGATGTATATATTAACACAGTAAAAAGACAAAATATTAGCTTCAAAATAAAGTATTTCTTTTTTAATTTAGTGAAGAATTCTAATATTATGACTATTTTGTCTTTTTCCAACAGAAAAATTCTGAACTTATCTGCATGGAAGTATCCTCTCTTAACTAACTAACTCTACTTAACTAACTCTACTTAACTCTCTTAACTAACTCTACTTGCGTTTCCACTGAATAGTGTTATTTCTGCATCGACTCATTACTGCATATCGCTCTTTCTGTCTCCCTGCTAAAGACTAAATTGAACTATGAAGATATGCTTTCAAAATCTACATTCTTATTTATTTTGTCCCTTCCTTCAGCCTAATAAGACAATTCAGACTTGTTAATATCTTATTGTGCAATCACTATATATTACTTCCGGATTTGATGGCACACAGACTGCTTTAATTAATGAAAATTATGTAAGGAGTGGGACCCCACAGTAAAAAAAAAAAGAATCTTCAAAACCTGATATATTTTCTTTACTGCAGTCTCATAATTTGAATTTCTCTTCTGCATTTTTAAATGCTTGAGTATTTCTAAATTACGCATCATAATAATACATGAAAAACTGTCTTCTGGAAGCAGAAAGCCAGGAATGAATGGTGCTTTTAGTTTATTATTTTATAACCTTCTCCATTATTCTTTTTATCTGATTTGTGTCTCTATCAGGTCTTATTTGTATAGATTTCTTATGACAGAAGTAAAGGCATTACTTTTTAATCAGTGGGATATATTTTTGTGAATGCTAGAATATAATACCTTAAGCTTGACTGATACCAATTTAGATTGTGCCATTAGAGTCACAACAGCAAGTTATTCTAGAACAGGTGATGGTACATTGGTAGAACTGCAATCATTTCTCAGAGAGAATTTGCTAAAATGATGCAGTTTACAATTTGCACCTTATAATTGAAACAAAATAAAATAAATATAGATGGCCTCTTGCCCAAATAGCTCTGGTGCTACTAGTAAATAACAGACGGAAAATGTGTCTCCTATTTTCTATGTGTGACATTCTCTTCACACTACTGATGAACAAATTTTACCTCCTCATTCGTTCAATATGCCTATAATTTTTTGGTAATAGAATATGAAGGTTATAATTATGGTTCTGCAAATGCAAACAAGTGCAGAAGCAGTTATACATCTGGTTTATATGCCATTGTTTGGATTTGTCTTGTAGTATGGGAGAAGCTTTACTTTTAATACTCCAAAATAGTCAGAAGAAAAGAGTATTTCACTTTTAGCACATCTCTAATGACCAGTTTTTGAAGTGTCAGACAGGCACAAACAGAGGTTCACTGGTTATTAATCAATTAGATTGCCTGAGACAGTAGGTACTAATAGAAAACTTCAGGAGACATTAACATCTGCAAGTAACAGACCATCTACTATGTTGCAGTATGATTACGACCCTAAAGAACATTCTTATAAATATCAGTTTGGAATTTGGATTGGCTCAGGTTACCTCCAGACTGACTTTATTTTTTAACTGCTAAGCAGAGAATTTCTCTTCCCAAAAGCTGAAGCCTTTGGCATGCAACTTCAGATGTTTTGGACTGTACGCTCGTAAGATAGTAAAAAAAAAGTACATGATAATAACTAGTAGGATTTAAATACTTCTCAACAGGTGATAGAATTACAGTCATTAGTTTTAGTCTCAATTTGATAAAATTATCTCAAAAAAAGAAAAAGACAGAGTTCTGCATATTTATAGCATTCTGTAATTATGCTTTATAAAGCATAATTTGCTTTGGAAAACATGTTTTCCAAAAACGTTTTGGAGAAAAAAAAAATCTAAATATTAAAACAAAGATACCATGCTTTTGTTTCAGTATCATGGCCCCTACATACCCATTTACACTGTAAAAATCTGCTACGTACTGCTATGTATAAATTAAGGCATTATATACAGCTTGCATCCAGTAAGTTGTAAGGCATAGGAAAGTCCTTTGTGTAATAGAAAACCTACGTATGAACCACGGACAGTGAAAGAGTAAACCCAGTTTGATCTGATTGCAAGATTAGTAGAAAATGCTGATGTTTCTTTAATCTCACAATTCAGAGCTTCAAATTCAYATAAATATGTTGTCAAATTGAGGCCAACTGTCAAAAGTAAAAGCTCAAATTACTTAAGTGGAGATGAAAGTCATGTTTAACATCAAGCTGAATATAACCCCCCATGTATTACTATTACAGTTCTAAAAATAAGACTTAAAAAGTCAAATGTGCTCATTTCATACATATTTATATGCAAGCACATTTTATTCACAAACATATTTAAAGGAGAAAAAATATTTAAATGCAGAAATGTTAACAACATACCATCAGCAGAAAAATGAACTCATGTGCCTATAATTTTGGAAACATTCCTTTCACTCAGAAATCTAACAAAATATCTGCAATATTATGGAAACCATTAATACATACAGTAATTTCCACAAAATGATAGTTACTATTGTAGTACAAATTATGCAGTGTGGAGCAACACCAAAAAATGAACAATATATCAAAAAGCTGCACCCACTGTAAAAGAACTAAAAGGTAAACTTACCTTTTATAAAGAAGAATAGCTATAACAATACAGATGATAAAGACCACTGCAAGAACTGGTCCTACAACCCAAATCAAGCCTTCTTCCTCATCTGTAATTGGCTGGGGATCAAGATCCATTGACACAACAGGATCAGAGTAGGGGCTGGTTGCATACATTGTCTATACAAAAAATATATATATATATATATCACTTAACGATACAGGAATGTATTTAAAATAATGAATATTCTACACCTAAAATAAATCCTCTTTTTTGACTTTGGACTAGGACAGAACCTGAGTGTATGTTCAGAAATAGGACTAAGACAGGAAAGGATGAGGCACTGACACTAACTGGTAGTGAGCTAACCTATGACGATATATATATATATATTTCAATAATGAAACATTTTAAAAGTCTATGATCAGTGTTTATAAACTGGGGAATCTCCACGTCCATTCCCTGAAACACCTAAGTTGACTGAGATATTTCTCAGCTTCAATGTTCTTGCAAAGATGGGAGAAACATGGCTACATAAGATCAGCTTTGTATTCAGCCTCTTCCTTTTGGAGCAGATAGATTGAAATACTACAGAGGGACGACAGCAGGACCATTTACTATCTGTTCTCTAATAAATAAAACCTTGTTTTTAATTTCTATCCTACATGCATTAATGATGTGTTTTCTTAAGGTGCAGCTTCACAGAAAAAAATGTATTTTGAATAATAAAAAGAAATAGCTCTTGCAGGTTACAATTATGTCAGATTTGCAGCCCCCTCAATCTTTCTTTAAAAAAAAAAAAAAAAAAAAAAAACTTTTCAGGTTAAAATTAATTAAAATTTTCAGCCCCCCCATTTTTTTAAAAAAAAAAAAAAAAAAAAACAAAAAACTATTCAGAGCAGATATACTAGAACACTCGAAGTAGAAGCTCACTTTTATGCACTCTTGCTCTCTGTGGCAGCTTCACACCAGCCATCATATAAATCTTTTAGATGTCAGGCTAAATCAGATGTTCCCCATGTGGTAAATTTACCAGGACCTTCAAAGAGCTGTAGCAACAGTAGGTTCTTGGATATATTTCGTTGTATCAGACTTTTAAGCTGTGACTTTCCAACCCTATTTATTCCTGCTTTTCCATCCTGATTTCTCTTAAAAAGTAATCATCCCAAAATTATCTGAAGGAATAATGCCTTAACTAATATTTAATATTAAAAAAGAAACAGTTATTTGAATTGAAAAGATAAATCTCAGTACAAGTATTTCTCACATAGATATTTGGACCTCTAATTTTATAGCCTATTATCTCTGTAYTGAAAATTCACGATGCAGCATCTCCAGAATTCGTTCTCTTTGCAGTCATTGTCAAAAAGTGAAAAGGAAACTTCTGATCTACATTAGATCATGCTGGAAGCAGTCATTGTATTTCAAAATGAAGTCATGTATATAAAATAATACTGACTAGAACTAACTCCTCCATACATTTAAGTAAGCAAATTCTTTTGAGATCAAAAAGGAAATAGTAGGACTGCAGACCCTCCACACTGGGAAGATTTGATTAGAATTCAGATAATTGGTGCAATAATTTCAAGTGGCTGATCCTAGCAAATTTAGTTGTCAGGTTTAGGAACCAATTAGAAAGATACCATGTAACACATGGCATGTTATAATGTTAGTGTGTATTGTAACTTCTTCCTTCCTTCAGTTCTATTTCTGTCTTTGTCTAATTACTTTTTTTTTTTTTTTTTTACAATATCACACACAGCTAGATTAACTCATGCATAAAGGGACAAAAGAACAAAATAAATTACATAAAGAGGAATGACAGCTCATTACTTAGCTCACCTCAGGAATTCTCTGTATTATTGAATTATTTTCTAACTTTCTAAGAAATAATTGATAAAGTTGGGAGGAAATTACTATAATCAAAGAAGCTAGCTGTGCATATCTCTGATTCTACAGATCTTTCCAAGAATTCTTGGTAACTGGCACTGCTATTCAGTAGTAGTCCAAAGGCAAATGAGGAATTCCCTTGTTAAAGATGCTGCTGTGAAGTTCCTGCCTCGGTAACTGTGTCAATGATCTCAAATAGCAGAAACTAACTAGCAAAAGATCAGAACAGATCTAATCTAGGGTGATCCTTAGCATTCTGTTATACATGTAAGTAACAAGTTAAGTTGCATACAAAAAAGGTAACTTCAAGGAATTAACTGGAAAAAGGTGAGGAATTATTGACTTTTGAGAGGCTCTGACATATTCTGTAGGGACCTGGCTTTTAGGAAGTGGAAGAAGCATTGAAAAAAATGTTTTGATAATTAGGGAAAGGTAAATTTGGTATTAAATAACCCAGTAATTAGCTTACAGATTCTGAATGCTCCATTACAGCCAACACAAAGAAGACGTATTCTTGACCACTCTGGAGTTGCTTATTCTCAAAGCCACCATAATGCTTTTTATCCCCCAATGTAAACTCCGTAGGAAGAACTTCAAAGTGAGCTGCAATATATGGCTTTAATTCAGCTTCCCTCCCAAGACGAATGCTTCTGCGTTTCCTAGATATTTCCTTAAGCAGCTTTAGAAGGAGGTGAGAGGAAAGAGAGGGAAAAAGCAAAACCAGAAAGATTAATGCAACTTATTGACAATGTAATGAGAAAATTTAATTCATGGCCAGGAACTACAAAAATACAATTTCATGGGGCATGTCAGTGTCACTATATCAGTTCTTGCAAAATCTTCCAATTTCTTGCCATTCTTGTTAAGATAAGATACCAGGTTGCAACTGCACTGATCAAACTACACACATAAGTCAATTAGATCAATTTTCAGTGCCTGATACTGTTGTCTTTGCAAATAAAAAATAAAGGCTGATAAAGTAATGCACTTTTTTCTATGTAAAATAAAGTGAATCACTGCATAGTATTTTATCCCTTCTGTGCATATGCCAGACACTTTCATATCTATGGTTTAATACAACAAAACCCAGTAACTGAAATGATATATTTAAAATGAGTAGATACAAAGCAAAATTTGAAAAAAATCCCAACTTGTGAATTTTAATGTTTACTTTTTTTCTGAGATTTCTCAAATACACACTCCTCTGTATTAACTAGCTAAGAGAAAATTATAAACAAATCTATATTGACCACTGTTTTTTAAGAATAACATTTGAATAAGTTTGTATTTCCCTAACAGTTCTCATGAAGATTATCAACCCCTTTGTGAATGTTAAATTCCTCAAAATCTTGAAGAAACCAAACTTTGCTTTTAAACCTATTTCACAAAGAGTAAATAGAAGCACAGAAAAGTTATGGGAAGGACTGGTGAGCATATCTCCAAACATGAAATTCATTATCATTTTATTTGCTCAAAAGCACCAAAATCAGGTGCTTTATGATTTGTTTAACACTATACAACAGTGCAGTGATGGGAATGAACAAGAGGACCCCAGGAATTGTATTATTTTTTTCCTACTGTGAGACTAGAAAATATTGTCTACTACCATACTATACATAACCCACGTAAACACTCCAGATTTAAACTGCATAACCTGACTCTCACAATGTAAGCTTTCCTTATCTCATTAAATATTTTATGGATGAACAAAACTAAAATTTGTATCAGAGCATTTGCAACAAGATTAAATACTAGCTAAAACTTGTAAAACATATATTAAGTAATGAAGGAAATAAAGCTTTGCTGGTATAATCCATCGATTAAGTACTTATTAAAGCAGGCAAATGCTTATTCAATGCCTTTTATCACTTTCGATATACTGGCATTTAAAAAATATTAATTTGATTTGTTTACAAGGAGCCGAACTTTTCCTGGCTGATAAGTGATGACTTCTAAGGCTGCTCTACTATTTCCTCGTTTTTCACTTATGAAACTTATTCAATGTCCTGTTTTTAAGGCCAAAGAAATGGACTCATACTACAACCATAAATTTTTCCAAGGTCACAGAGTTGTTTTGGGCTTTTCAGTACACAAACAGTGCTAATACAATAGATAAACATACACTTATTTTTATGAGTAGGAGGCAAGTCTCCAGAGTCAGATAGACATCAATAAAAAAAAGAAATTAAAATTCAATTTCTACTATATATTTTCATTTTAACAAATATGCTTAATCAGGGAAGCTTCAACCACTTCTCCTGTGTTACACTCCAGCTTAGCTAGCATATCTTCTTGCCTTCCTCATGTAGGATCTAGTATTTTCCAGTGTCACAGTTAACAATTCCCAAACACATCACACAATCTACTAGTCACTGTGCTACTGACACAGAAGCTTTTAACACTGATCATTTTAACAGCCTTTCTCATCACAACACATATCTCAGACCTGGGCTAAATGTAGACATTGAACCAAGTTGCACCACTTGGACCCAAACTTCCCCGGCAGCGGAGGGCACGTGGAACCTGTCCTGTCACAGATGCATGCAGTCAGCTGCTTTCCAGCTGTAATACCATGCCCTAGGCTGTTCTCCGCCACAGAGGTTTTATGCTTATTTAACTCCATCAGCTTCTATGTTCCAATACAAAAGCTGGTAGGCTGGAATAGATCCCCTGAGTGAAAATAAAACTTTCCAAAACTTGAGAAGACTCAGAATCATTAATTGCTATTCATCATTAAAGACCTCTATCACAATCAGCAGTCCATATTTCTCCTTTGCTCTTCTTGAACATTTTAACGAGCAGCTAGAGTAACTCGGCATGATATAAAAATGAGGACAGTAGAGAATACTGTATTATTCTTTTTTACACATGCTTCAAGGAAGGCTGCTTTCATATCTGGTAGCAGCTTTCTATGTCACCAGTAGAGTTATTAATTATGCAACATGAGGCAGTGGCAAATCAAAGTCTAATTGAGGTTGCCACAGCCTTTAAAAGAGCCTCTGAGGGAAGGGGAGTTTGGGAATTTTTTTTTGACAAGGTGACACCTGTTAGTGGAGCAGCAGACAGTCAAGCACACAGTTTGAAGTAGTAACAAAAATGTATATATTAACAGACGGAAGTGCTGAATTCCTCTACTATAGGGGGAAGTGGTTAGAAACTGTCCTTTTGGCTGTCAATGCTAAAAGTCAACTAGTCCGAGTCAAACGAACTGTGTATAACAGGAAACTTTTTCAAGGGTGGTTGCTGCTCACATAGTGCCAACTAAACTTAGGCATATTTTTCTGTGGGTTGATGAAAATTTGATCTGTGACACTGATTACACATGACTGAAGAGACCTCAACTGAACCCCTGGCTTCATTCATATTTCACATATAGATGAGGTTGTTGCCAAATATCATTATCTTCACATATATCATAAACCCAAGCAATACCGTATTCGACGACTTAAATTTTTAAATTTTAAGACTTTACACTCAGTCTTTTACTCAGGTTCTGTTGATTATAAATATAAAGGAATATTCTTCTTAATACTTACTGCAAATCATGTTTTTTTTTTTTTCAGTTACTCATGACATATTTGAAGTCATTAGACCTCATAATGAAAATAAAGTCAAATTTTGAGTTAATATTAAAGGATTATACTTCTAATAGCAAGTCCATTATTGCTCTTTTAAGATTCTGCATCTCGCAGCTTCTTTCAGAACAAAAGATTCAAGGGACCACGAAGAGTCAGTAGCCACAACAAGGCTAGACAGTCCTTTTGACTAGTCATTTATGGCCTTACTGCTCCAGAGTTCTGTTTTCTAAGYGAAGCATTTGGGATAGCATTTGAAAATTGATCGCCCAACCCCATGTGTGTCGTCTACTAGCTAGACATCCGAGGCTGTACTAAAAGAAGATATGCACAAGTTTCTTTAGTTCACCATTGGGAACTATTTGTTTAGGCAGCAGTGTGGTTATTTTTTGCAGTTCTTTTCCCAATTTGTTTATTGTTCAACTGCTTTCAAATGTTTGACAGGGAGAGTACATCTAATAACAATATGTAGTTCTTATTTTCTAAAGTAGGAAGAAAAACAATCTTTTAAGTATGAGAAATTGGGTGAGTGACAATGAAGTACAGTCACTGCCTGCTTCTGATTTCCCTCCCCCATAGTTACTACATGTATTGATGGCAATTGTAAAAGATATATCAAGGGCTTAGTTCCTTATCAGAAATAATTTTCATTTTCCAGTCAATGCATATCTTATTTCTTCCACCATTAATTCTACAATGTGGTCTCAATTATATCAGTAAAAGTGGGAAACAACCCATCCTGACCCAAATATTTCTGAATTAATAAGTGTTCTTTATCAAACTATTATACAGATTAATGCACCACAACTTGCAGGATGATTAAAATGACCCTTTGTTATGGGGAATCAGCAGCACAGACCCGTAAAATTTAATTGCAAAAAAGTTCAATGTCATCTGGCACCTATTCTTTAATCTGTTAGAGCTGCTGAATTTGCCTGTGGTTTCTGGAGGTTAAAAGTGGGTAGTGATAGTAAATCAGTTTTCCACTACTGTATGGATCTTGTCAGGAGAATTTTACTGTATAACCACAGTTGATGTTGCCTATGACTAYGATCTTGTGCTGCAGCATGGTGTTTACAATCCAACTCTTTTAAAGTGAAGAAGTTGATAGATCAAAGCAAGTAGTCACTTTATTTGAATCAATGTGATGACCACTGAAAAGAAAGTGGTCAAGAGTTAATATAGGCCTTCATCCGTTAGCCAGCAGTAACAAAATTGTGCTCTCCTTTGTGCAGCTCTGTGTTTACATCTAATTAAAGATTCTCTCTGGTCAACAGATTTTCCTTTTTGCCTTTTCTGATCCGTAAAGAAACTGTAGATTGCCGCATTTATAAGGCAGGGTTACTGAAGCAGCTTTGTTTTGAAGACTTTCTATAGCAGTCTTGGTTTGGGGAAGATCTTCAYTTTCCTCAAATTTCAGTGAGAATATCAAACATAATATCCATTTTATAAATGGGGGAAAGGAAAAAAGGCAGGTGATTGCTTGCATAATGATTATCACTTCCCAGTGATCCTTTTAGTGGCAGTGGCATTTCTATAAGAGATTCCTGAACTGGAAAAATAGACATGATCTAATACAAAGATCATTAAATTAGGAGTAAATAAATAGTCCTCGATCTCTGGTTTTTGATTTGAATTATACAGACATATGCACAAAATAGCACGGCATTTGAACAAGCTCTATAACCCTAGCACAATAATTTATTATTATATATATATTTATTTATACTTTATATTATTTGTAACAAAGGCAAGTCCTGTTCTTGTACAGGATGTTTACAAAGGACTCTCAGAGTTACAAAGATAAATATTAATATTATCCCAGATTTATAAGTGGAAAGAAGAAACACAAATTAGACTGAGCTATACGAGCTATATCATCCCTTAAAAAAAAAAAAGTAAATGCTAACATTAGACTTCCTAGAATTATTATCATATATTATCATATCAATAACACAATAAATCAACTTCTATTATTACTGGGTTGGCCCCTGAAATGGAGGCACTTCACTCTATGGAAAATGTTATTAATAGTATCAAATTACAGAATCACAGAATGGTTGAGGTTGGAAGGGACCTCTGGAGATCATCTAGTCCAACCTCCCTGCTCAAGCAGTGTCACCTGCAGCAGGTTGCCCAGGATCCTGTCTAGACAACTTTTGAATATCTCCAAGGATGGAGATTCCACAGCCTGTTCSAGAGCTTAGTCACCCTCAYAGTAAAGAAGCTTTTCCTCATGTGTCAGTTGGACTTCCTGTGTTTCTGTTTGTGATGTTGCTTCTTGTCCTATCGCTGGGCACTGAAAAGACTCTGGCCCCATCCTCCTTACATCCTGCCTTCATGGATTTAAACAAATTGATAAGATCCCCCCTTAGTCTTCTCTTCTCCAAACTGAACAGTCCCAGCTCTCTCAGCCTTTCATAGAATTGGTAAGGTTGGAAGGGACCTCTGGAGATCATCTAGTCCAACACTCAAGCAAGTGGCCCACACACGGATTGAATCCACGACCTTAGCGTCATTAGCTCCACGCTCTAATAGGAGAGATGCTCCAGTTCATTCACTATCTTAGCAGCCATTTCCTGGACTTGCTCTGGTACCTCCACGTCTCTCTTGTATTGGGGAGCCCAAAACTGGACCCAGTACTTCAGGTGTGGCCTCATCAGGCCTGAGCGGAGGGGGAGGATCATCTCCCTTGACCTGTTGGCAACGCGCTACCTAATGCACACCAGGAGATCACTGGCCTTCTTGGCTACAAGAGCACATTGCTGGCTCATGGTCAACTTGTCGTATACCAGGACCCTCAGGTCCTTTTCTGCAGAGTTGTTTTACAGCAGGTTCAGCTCCCAAAACATAGATGCAAGGTTGGTCTTTTCTACTGCATTCCCTTACTTCTGAACACAAATTGTCAGTGGAATGGAGAATAGTGTAAAAGTTTTCTAATCAGCCGCATTATATGTGTCATCAGTATGTGAGAATCAGGTAAAGATAGCATGAGGAAGGTCAAATGTTAAATTGCAGTGCAAATTGCAATTTAGCATTTGTTTCAGGCTTAGCAAACACCCCCCTAACGAATCAGACCTTTATTAGAGTTCATATCATTGGTGATTAAGCTTTTGCTGACAACTCATTTCACCTTCTGCACTTTTGCATTATGCTTTACAATAGGCAAAGAATAAAATATTAATGCCAACAAAGATCAGGCATTTTGTGTGCTTTATTGCAACTTAATGTCTTTAATGTATTCTAATTTAAGTAATTTGAACTTTCAGTCCCCCACAGGCTAATTCAAATATAAAATATCCTGACAACCAAAAATTCTGAAGGTGGTGAGTTAATCACATACCACTAATATGACTGTTTCTTTAATAAAGGAGAAGAAAAAAAAACAAAAAATATACTATACCTCATCTAGTTCCATTTCATCTGGGCTTTCCCAGGGTTTGATAAACTTTCCACGAGACCTCTTCAAAGGCACAATAACAATGTAATAACCTCTGTAAAGGAAACAGTAGGACAAGAGTAAAGTTAAACGAAAGAACAGGTAAATTGATGGAACATGTGCAGTTTACAAGAACTTTTTTTAACAGATGCAACTTAGGATACGTTGAAGACAAACTTTTTTGCATTGTATGCCACTGCAGTCTTCCAAATACAGACTCAAAGGTTCACAGTCTTTTGAAAATAAATGAATACATCCCAGTGCAAAATGTTTGACAAACAAATGGCACTAATTACCTGCTTTTTCATGTAAACATATAAATATGCATAGGAAACCTTAATTACAATGTTCTAAAATGCCTGCATGGTGGACTGCAGTTTATTATCTCATTTGAAATACAAAAGTCATGGGGTACTTGTGCCCTGCCATCATCTAACTGGAAAAACACACTAAAAAAACCTGAAATACATTACATTATCATCACCCCATCTTCCTCCATTTTCATGTATAATTAGAATAGTAGGATAACAATGTATTTGTTGATGCTTCTACTATTACAAACAGATAATAAAGAAGACATATTGTAATGTTCACCCATATATTCTCTGTTATCAATCCCCAGCCAAGCCTGTTCTTTATCTACATAAGAATTCTGCTCACGGTAATAGGTGAGGGCTTGCTTTATGCACAGTTAGGACCTGCAAATTACATATATCCTCATTCCCCCTCCCCATGCATTTTTCTGTAAATATCTTCTTATACCTCCCATGGAGACTAGTAAATTACACTTCTCAGTATAATAGAGATACAGTTCCTTATGGCTTAAGATATGAGTATTTTCTTCATTTCCTTCACAGACCCTGGGTATATGTCAAGTAGAACCATAATTTCACACTAGTGTGAGGAAAGAAGTAGCAGAATGACAACAGCAGGGCATCCAGTATGGTATTATACACATCATCTTGATAAACACACTTGTCAAAAAGTCAAGCACCCTCCATCTCAGAGAAGAGGGGAATAAGCTGCCCTCTTTTGTTGCTAGTAACAACAGAGCTCATTGCAAGGGTGTCTCTGGCTCTCCATCACAGAGGATAATCCTTGTGGACCTTTTTCACCCTTTCTAGCCTGCTATTTTATACTGCCTGTTCCACCTTTTGCAGTGCAAAGCAACTACTCAGGGAACACAGCTGAAAAAAAACCTGAAGCAATCAACGAAAAATCGTCTTTAGAAAAGGACCTGCCTTACAATTGATCAAAAATTAGCTCCCTCTAAAGTAACCCTAAAAACTTTATTTTCTTCATACCAGCATATGGCACCGGTTCATTTTATTAGCCTCTTCTGAATTAAAGCTCCTTCCTATAAAATAAATGTAACAAAAAATGTTTGGATTTTTAACTGCTGTACCTAATGTATAAGCATGTTAAATCTTGGTTTATGAAATTCAGGAAATTTCTTTTTGGAAATGCTAAGTTCCAACAAAAGATGCTGGCAACAAGACTTGTAGTTCCTCAAAAGTTCTAAGTGTCAGAGATTTCTAACTGCTGTATTCCCAATACTTAACACAAAATTTGTAGTGTATATTCTTTATAGTAACAACATGATAAATCATTTTGTATGTTATGTTCTCATTCAAAACTAGTAAGGCTGGTTGCACACAGATTTTAAAGCTAAAGCATATATTTTAGAAAATCCTTTATCTTTTTTCTTAAATATTATAATTTTTGATGTTTTATTAGAAAAAAAAAGAATAGTAAAATATCCAAATACTTCCTTAGCTTCAAAACAACCAGCTAGTCTTTCAGATATATGCTATTTTTCCCTACAGGAGAATTAAAATTAAATTCAAAACTGAATTTTTCCTTTTAAATAAAAGACACGTGACAGGGCTCTCAGTCAGTCACAGCTGCAAGCACCTGCCTAAATCTTCTCCTCTAGTGAGCTGCCCAGGAAAAAAAAAATATGATTACATTAAAAATAAAAATAAACATTTTAAATTGGACAATTAATTAGAATACTAAATGTTCTTTAATAGAGAAAATCCTAAGAGTGATGAGGTCAGATGGACTAAGAATAGAAAGAACTATCCTCTATCGACTGTATTTGGAGTTCCTTGATTTGGTGGATGACTTTCTTAGTGGCAGCAAACCACAACTGGGACTTTTACACCCCAGGAAGATCCCTGCCAGCTCTATCCCCAGCCTGCCTTCTCCCAAGAGACAGGCCAAGGACTAGTCCTCCTTTTCAGCTCTGTAACGCCTTCCAGAAAGCAAAATTTATCAAACTGAACAGACGTAAATTAAAAATTTCTCAGAAGTTATAAGAAGACAAGCTAAATACTTCAGTAGTTTAGAAAGAGTGGATTTACTAGGCTTGGTGGTTGAAATAATATTCTATCAAAAACAGTCATCCCCTAAAGAAAGGTTACTTGATGACATAKTGGAGTACTTTCAAATTAAGTATCTGTTTCCAGTCAATAAATGGGTCCTTGTTTTTGGTCTGTCCCAGCATGTCACAACTATAATACCTAGCTATTTCACACCAGCTTTGGTGGGGAAAGAAAAAGGTGAGAATTCCTACAAAAAGGTGGGAATTTAGAAGTAATATGTCCATCCTTACTGAGTATTTTGTGCAAATTAGAGTACATGGTAGTAACTACACAAATTTAAATCTGATGCTTGAAATCTCTACCTGCACGTGTTATTGCCCTAACACTGTAAGTGGAGACACCAGCAGAAAAAATCTTGGGGTTAAAATTGTATTAGGAAGCTAAATGCTTGCCCTGATTTTCATAGATGCTCCCTAATCTTTACCTATAGTAACTTTGTTTTCTCCTGATTTTCAAATGTTCTCAAAATCAGAGGAGGGAGAAGGTAGTCCAAAAGATCAGCCCTACTATAAATGCAGTAAAAAAAAGCATAATTTGGGGGAATTGTATATATAGCCATATCTATCCCCTAAAGTATTTCCAAGGGAGAGATTGTTAAAATGCTCATCCCTCTTCTTTTCCTATCTGTCTTTAAACTGGCTACAAGTTAGTTGCATCACAGAAAAAATTCCGCTTCCAAAATCAACACATGCAAGAGGTCAGACAAATTAATCTTTCTTCTACTACATTAATATTTTTTCTGCTTWGTGAAATGGATCAGCTTCAATTATCAAATGGAGGATTGTACTCTAATCTGGGACCAATGCATAACTGAAATATTTTAACAAAAATATTAAAATTTCTTGTTTTCATATTTTTTGTGGTTGTTTCATACAGATTTGGAGTATAACCTTTTTTTTTTTTTTTTTTTTTTTTCCTTTTCCAAAAGGCAAACAAACATTTATTCATTTAACTTGCTTAAACACATGGATAATTTCCTCCTTTACCTGGTCATATCATGTTATGTTAGATATTATGTTAACATGACATTAACAGAAGTACATGTTAACATGAGTAACATCCTAGTGAATACTGATTTTTTTCATATGTTCAGTAACTACAGCTTATACATCATTTTTTAGAACTCCCAAGAACTAAGACAAAAGCCAATTGAGAACTGGCTCTTCTGTGTCTCCCTCACATGCCTGAGATAAATTTGTTGGGTCAACTGCACTGTATTATCTAATTTATCATTTTTTTTCCCCTTTCTAAAGTCAAGAGAGTATTCATATTCTTCTATCTGTCAAGGAATATTTGACATGTAAACATCCCTTTCTCACTTCCCTCATGCATGCTTCCACTCATAACTCTGACCATCCATTAAGACTGTTGCATACACTTTCAGCACACACAGAACAGTGTTAAAGCTGAAAGTGTGAGTACAACAAAAGCAAGCAGGAAAATGAAACTGTTCACCTTTATATACAGTGCTACAAATTAAGGACAGTAATGTTCTGTCATTTTTAGTTTCAGAAAAGGCATCATCCCTTAGAATCTTCTTTGATTGTGTGTCTGCTTGTCTCATTTTGAGGTCTTCTTTGAGAGCGGGGGGTCGCAGGAAGAAAGGAGAGTCTCGTTTTGATATTGCCTGGATTACTGAATATTACAAGGACCAAAGTCTTGCACAGAATTCTGTTTTTACCTATGACTTTTAAACCATGAGAGATTCAGAGAAAGATGCATTACCTTTTACCCATAAAAACTGTTTTGAATTAGACCAAAATATTTAAGGAAAATGCAGAAATTGCTCAATTTGTGAAAGTGAAACTATCAACAGACATTCATTTTACTTAGCATATGAAGGGCTCTGGTGCAATTTCAATGCTGTATCACCATCAAACACTCAAATAACGAAAATTAGTTTTACCATCTTTAATAAATTATGAAGGCTTTTATAATATCACCCTAAATCCCATCAGTATTTACCTAAAATTTGTTAGAGTGAGCCACTGTTTCACCTTTTGTGTAATTAGCATTACTGAAATATTCTCAGCATATAAGACTTAGTAGTATGATAGAGACAATTATGAGCACACGATTGCACTCATACTGCATTGTAGCAATACATGAACAGCAACTGTAAAAATGTCAATATAACTACTTCACATTTTTTTTTCTCCGCCTACAAAGACTGTAGTTGCTATAATTTCATTGATTCTAGCAAGCGTTAGATGTGCAAAGGAGCAAGCTCTTCCTGTTCGATGTGAAGTTGAGTTGGTGAGCTTATTTCCAAAGGCCTGGCCAACCATTTCTTTTTCTGCCTCGTGCCTGACCACATCATCTTAACAAATATTTATAAAAGGAGGAGCTACATAGTTGCAAAACTGGCACTCGTCTCCCCCCCCCCCCAGGTTTAATATGGTTTTGCTGTTGCCACTTACTGCCTTTCAAATTTTCTCACCACATATAAGGAAAGGCATTGTTTCTTTTTCCAATGCCATTTTCTGCTATTGTTTAACCAACTATCCTGAGCTTTTTCTCTCTGTAACAGTCTTGCCTCATAAATCTTTTTTGACTCATTCCATCTTCACTCTTCCTTAGCTGCATTTGTTACTGACCGCTTCTTACTCAATCTAATGATAATGGCTACATTTTTCACTTTTTCATCCTTTTAATGTCTTAAAGTCATTTCTTTCTTGACCTCACCTGCCTTAAAGTCCTCAGGCAGTAATGAAAAAGGGGAGCAGCCTTCCACAAAGCCATCAGCAAAATCCACTAGAGAGCTGAATCCCCAACAATATTTAATGACTTGCTCATTTTCCTCCCCATTTCCTTTACATTACACGTGGGGACCTTACAGATCAACAAGCATCACTATAGGTAGAACAATAACACTTATTGATTGTACTGTGCATCAYGTTTTCTTGGCAAGTCCTTATTGTCTATTCCTTCTAATCCCTGCTGGCCCTGAGCTGTCAGCTCCTTAGTCTTATTTCTACTGCTTAAGTCTCGACAACATCTTTTCACCAAAAATAACCTCTGGTAAATGCTCACATTGTTTTCAGCAAAATCTCCAATTTTCTTACTTAGGCCAGCAGACASTATCTTAGATTTTGCTTTTTATAAAAAAAAAAATCATTCAAAATTAATTCATTTGCAATAACATTAATGAAATCATTATTATCCAAAACTCCACAGAATTCTGGAGTGACTGAGAATGGGTATTTCATGGTGCTGCAGCTGGATCTTCAGATGGGTGTTTCATTCTTCTTGAGAGGGTACAATGTTCAAAACTGGCTTCTTTAGTGTTTCTTTACTCTTTGAAACCACTGATAAAAAGTAAAATTACTCTGAGAAGCCACCACAGTATACAGAAGGACCTTCTTCCTCCACATCCCATCCTGGGTTTACTCAGTCTCACACACATAAGTAAATGACAATTTTATACTCATTAGTAGTTCAAATACTGCTGGAGAGAATACAGAGCTCTCCATAATGTCATAAAGTCCCCGGTCCACCACTAGAGTGCCAGGTATGATTAGGAATATAATAACAATATCATTGATCTTTCTGGAGCTGGAAACAATGAAGTGCCATTCTCCAGGACTTTAACTCACTTTATATTCTCATTTGAAGGTACTTCTGGAAGTTCCACAGTTATCATGCCATCTAAGTTGGTCTTTCCAATGAAGACTGGCTTGGTACGCAGTACATCTGGTGCAGTCTTCGCTGTCACTCTGTGCTGAAGACCTCCAGCACTGTTCCCTCTGTTTGTCAGCACAAATGAATATGATGTCTCTGGCTTCAAATTCGTGATCAGCTTTTGAGTAGCACGTCCATCAACCTCCACCACCATTTTCCCATCATCGTAAAGGATCTAATTTAATACACAAATCCAAGGTGTCTTTAGTCACTGAGGGAAGGCAACTGACAGTGCCACACTGAATTCATGAAGGAACCTAACTATAAATTTAAAATGAAAGACATCGGATATTTTAGGTTGTAAAATAATACTAAATTCACTCCTACAACACTTCCTTTTGTTGTTTTTAAGGGGAAAAGAAGTACCACATCTAAACAATAAAATTCAGTTCAACTTACTCACATTCAGTATCTTCGATTGAATCCACTACTTATTATCAAGGCCTTTTTGAGGCCTTCACATGAAAAGACACTTACTTGTCCTTAGAGGTAACTTGAACTTTTCATTCACACTGCATAGTCAGAATGGTTTCAGTAGCATTTAGTTCATAAAATACTGTTCTTTGCTGGTCTTTTCATGAGATGAGAAAAGTGATGGGGAAGGATGCAAAAGAAACAATAGGCTAGACTGCAAATTACATTAAGTCTCTTTATCTGGCTCCTATAGTTAGTGGTATAAAAGAGTTATAAACCACAAATGTGTAAATTTGAGGAGATGAAAAGAAAATGGTAGTCAGTTACAGCCACTACAGAGAGGAGGGGGAAAAATATATACACACATTTTTTTTTCCTTATTTAGTCTCAAATATAATAGCAAAGAACTGCAAGTGAGCAAGAAGTTCACATCATGGGTGATAACTACTATGAGATGGTTTGAAATGTTGCCATAATCGTGCAAAGTTCGTCTTGCCAATGAATTAAGTGCTTGGGTCAATAATACTGATTAGTTTGCATTTTTAAATACAGCACAAGCAAAAAARAATCCAGATATTCAGTAAGCTACTTAACCAGATGATATGTAATTCTATATTTGATGTCTTGAAACTGGAAAGCAACTTACTTTGAAAGGCAAGGCTGAATTGTAATTTTCTGGAATTTCCCAAGACAGCAAAACTGAAGTCTTCATTACTGCTTTAACATGAAAATTTTTTGCAAACACTGCTGGAAAAAAAGAAACAATGTATATAAACAGCATCTTGGAGCTTAGAACTTGACGTATTTCCACTGCTACCTGGGATTATTAGCTTTCCATTTAGGCCAAAAAACAAAACATAAATTCAATTCTCCTACCTGTTTGTTCGTATCATTTAAATATCACATTCTAACAAACCTCTCATCTAGTGCCAAATCATGTGTACATTTTCCTTACCTGAAAAAATTGTGAAGCCAGAACTTGCTTGGCATAGGGACAACTGAATTCTAACGCATCCAAAACATATTAAGATTTACATACTTTACCTTTTGTTTTTGTTGAACCTATTTTTATGAATGGGCCAGTCAGTTTTATTTACAGCTTCAAAAATACTGATATCCAAAGACCGAAATTCCTTTAAAGGTCAACGCCATAAGCAGACAAATCCTACCTTGATCCACAGGTAGTGTCCTGAACTGGACACTTGGACTATATGGACCAGGCCCTTTGCTTGTATGGGCACGTACTTTTACATCATATGTGGTATCTGGTTTTAAGCCAGAAAGTGTCATAGTGGTATCAGCAGGAACAACGGGGAGCTCAACTGGCTGGTAAGCAACATTGATATCTCTGTACAGGATGGTGTATTTGGTGATAATGCCATTTCTCTCTGCCAAGACTGGCATCTGCCAAGTTAATTGAACTGATGTAGAAGTAGAGCTTTCCGAGTGAAGGTTTTGGGGAAATCCACTGGGTACCTCTTCAGGAACAGAGATTTCTTTAACCATCTCCTCCCCAAAGCCCACTTTATTTCTAGCCGAAAGCCTGAAGACATAAGAAGCTCCCTTGTGAATGTCTGTGGCTGTGAAGTGATCTTCCTTCTCTGAGAACTCCATGGTTGTCAACGTATCCACGTCCTTGCGACCAAACTTCAGGCGATAACCCTGCAGCGGGCCAAAGGTATCGACAGGAGGATGCCACTGAACAAGAGCCGTGTTCATCTGAGTGTGGCTAATCACAAGCCGAGGTTTGCCTGGAACTGTAGCACAATGTTATTTAAAATATGATAAATGCAAATGAAATTGTACCTGTAATTCTTGAACTTTGTCTTAACAGGAATATGGATGAATCTTCTCTTCCCTCACTCTTTGTTCCACAAATTGCTGTCTTGTGGAGGAAACTGATGTCTGACTTCTTGCACTTCTGAGTTATATAGCATTCAAAATTTGAACAGTGAAGCCATCTATTTGTTGTATGCTTCCCTTACCATAATTCCATAATTCAGAGGCATAGGACTTATGAGAGAAAGTCAAGGACTAAAAATTAAAACAGACATCTTATGAATGGATCTGTTTCACTTACAAATCCTGGTCAAAAAAGAATATTGTCATAAGTATTCATTAACTTAATCCAAGGCACATTTCTGCCATCTTGTAAACTGAAAAAATAATAATTATAATAATGATGGAGAACTTACAGGTTTCTAAATTTGTCTAGTTTAAGTCTTGTCATCAAAAGTTAAGATATGGTAGAAAGATAGTCAGGTCAACCTTGTCCTCACCAATCATGGAATTATACACCATGGAATATTATCATGTCCCTCTAAGCACATGTATCACCTCCAGCATTGTCCACAGCTTCAACTTGGAGCAGCAATACTGTTCTGAATAAAATCTTTTGATTATCCCTGCTCATCCCAGCTTTAGTTTCCAGAACGGCTGCTGGTGCATGTAAATTGTGTTTCTTCTGGGGGAGCCTAAAATGTACCCCATTCTCTAACCAGATAAACTCAAATTGTTATTTGGAATCTAAGAGTCAAAACCAACAGTTGATGTTTAAGGGTCAAATCATATGTGTAGTGAGGACATTCAGTTAGAGGATTAAATTAAACTAGACTGAAGTCCCATCATGCACCTTGCATGGTGTACATCTGAGGGTCTCAGTATCAGTTTCTTTCATCTCTGTATTCCTATTGCAACAAACTACTTGATAATGAAACATATCCATAATAGTACTTAGAAATTTGGTCTTCACCAATGCTCGATAGATCAAGAAACTAGCGTACTTTTAGGAGCAGTAGTGTCATGGTAACAGTCTTCCATGAAGACTAATTAGCTCCATGCACATTCAGAGCTTTCCCCCACAAAACCTAATTGCTGCACTGTAAGTTTAGGTTCCTATATTTAGAGACTTCAGAGAGTTTTATTACTTATATTTCTTAGGCACCCAACAAATTAGTTTCTTGTCTGAACATCAGACTACCATTTGAAAATGAATTAGGAAGATGGAGAGAGGAATGTCAAGGCTCGAGGAAAATGCTGCAGTTAATAAATTCTTTCCTCGTTATGTTTTCACAAGTCCAGACATTGCTTCTAATTATAAACAATTTTTAGTTTAGTTTTTATATAAATTTTCTAAATACTCTTCATTTTGTATGTTCCAATCTGGTGCAAATATGTTCCCAAGAATTCTTTTTCCTACAGCTCCTGGAGTGCAAAGGATATTTCTCTGACTAGTTCTGACTTTTCCCAAGTGATGACTCTTTATGGAACAAGAAAAAAAAAAGGCAATTGTGAAGGCCTTTTGCAGGTCATATTTTTCTCTGTATTATAACTATTACTAAAGCCAATGGAGCATATGAAAGAGAGGAGTCCACAGAAATAGAATAATAACTCCTTCAGAGTTTTAGAGGAGAGACTGCTGGAAGGTGTCACTAAATTAAGTAATATGATAAATTGTTTTTATTCTTGTGGCAGTCATAGTTTGAACTATTTTTTAATCTTGGTGGTACCTACAAATAAACTAAGAAATTACTACTTGCTCATGATCAGAGCAGGGGAACTAAAAAGGCTCGTTTAGCCAATTTTTAAAAAGTGATAAAAAAGTACTTATGTTGTCCAATGGTAAAGAACAATGTTCACTCTTTTTCATATGGAGTCTATGTGATTTTATGATGTGCATGAATTTTCTTTTTGTCAAGATAGCAATTGTTGACAGGGAACGAAAATATTTCTCTCTCACTTTTATATTACTGGATGGCTTTTAGATAACATTTTCATTTTTAAGTACTAGCCTTTTAAGACAAAGCGCAGAATTCTGTGAAATCCTGCACATAGCTGCATCATAGAATAGTTATATCTAGAAATTTATTTGGAAAGTAGTACCTAAATTTGCCAAGAACCAAATACAATGAATATGCTTATGAAAAATATATTCTCTGATCTTCTAATAAAATCCATCCTCATAATTGTCTAGCAAGATCTCCCTCAACTGGTCCTTTGCAGGAGTCATTGCAGCTACCAGTTGTAATGGCATGACATTGTTAGCAGAAGTTCATGCAAATTGCCTTTTCCAAATAATTTTCCAAATAATTTGTTTCCATCAGGTGATATACAGTATATCAGCAGTCTTCATGGAAATTTTCTCCTCTTAGTCACAAAAAAATCAGGTAGAAACATTGATTTTTTTTATTTAAGAACTATAGCTGAGCATGGATGAAGCTTAGTTTGAAGTACCGATTTCAAGAGTGCTGTCCAGCACAGAGAACAAATTTCAAATAATGCACAAGCAGCTGTGTTGTAAAATTCAACTACTGAGACACAGAAGCTGAAGGTCTGATAGAATTCTTAACTAAAATTATATGATACTGGTGACAAGTAAGTCTCAATTGCTATTTGTCCTGTTAATCACATATAATTTATATTGTCCTCACCCTAATTATCAGAAATTTAAGAGATTTTAAAAACTTGAGTTAGAAATGTTCACGCAATTCTTAAAATGAGGAAGTGAAGGTGAATACAAAATGGAAAAAATATTTTGAAATTAAAATATTAGCCACATTGTGACTTCACTAATAACTATAGTTGCCACAAACTAGGCTCACTTACATTTAGTGATTTTTTCCATTTAATAATATAAGTGATGATTTTATACCAGTAACCAGGCACAGCAGAACAGTAATTTATCCTTTATTTAACTGCTTTTAAGTCATTACTTATGAATAGTAAACAGAAAAAAAGATCTTTATTCTCCTTTGTATCTGATATGAATATAATCATACTAATTCTAACACTTCACCTTATTTAAACCTCAGAAAATTAGTCAGATTCCTCCCTTGCTTTATTTTAATATTTAAATAGATTCTTATTAGAATAGAATCCTTTATCCTTTCTATTTCAAATCAGAGAAAAGCTGGCTGAGACCTACAAGCCCATGGTGCTTTGTTTTGGGAAGAGTACTAATGTACCATTCTGTCATCTGTCCACTCTATTCTTACGGAAAGTCAGTGAGCTGAGAAGTCTCGATACTGTCTTTATTGCCTCCTTTATCAAACCCCTGTATGAGAATCTTCCTTACAAAAAGAGCTCGACCAAAGTTTGCTGTAACTGCAAGGCAGAGAGATCTTCATACACATATCCATGTACGAAGGAGCAAAATCATAACTTCGTTGTTCTGGAGAACAGGGACACATGGTATTTGGCCACCAGATGAAGCGAGCAGCAAGAAACATATAACACATACTACGTTTATAGGCAAGTCTGGGCTTCTCAATTGCTCTTCCATCACTTGGGTTTTACACAGGATGAGATTATTAGATTTTCTAAAGGAGAAGCACTAGCGACTCTAGAATAGTGACCCATAAAGGGTGAATAAAGTCTAGCTAGATGAACGTAAGTTTTGAAAGTAGGTTTGCATAGCCTATAATATTATCTAGAAAATAATGAAATCGCGATCATTACAATTTCGTTTATTTACACTGGGAACTGAATTTTAAAAATAATGAAGGATCAATTGCTGCTTTTCCTAAATCTAGTTCAAATACAAGCAAGAAATATATATTTCATTTTTTTCTGAACCTCAAGATTCTGCGAATGAGGACAGGTTGGAAGGAAACTTTCAATATCTGTTAATAATGATTAGAAGGTAGTAAAACATCTGAAACACAACATGTCATAAATCTAGTCACCAAGATTGAGACTTTCCCAAGGAAGCTGAGAAAACTGGATGTAAATGTTTCTGAAATTATTAGATGTGCTTCACATTAAGTGTTTGCTTTGAAAAATGCATCAAGGTGCATAAACACAACTATGTATGTCTTTTGGACTTTCTGCATCTATGTAAAAATAAATTACTATTATGACAGCTTGTAATGGTGCTACAAAAGTTTCCGTGCAATGGTATATTCTCAAAGGCTGCATTATAAAACCAAGGAAATGAACAGTTGCAGAGGAACTAAGGCTATGGAGGCATCACCTGTTTAAGCCGTGCCACTGCAAGACATTCTAACTTAAAATACCCTGTTCCTCATCTAAAGATAATTCAGTTCATGCTACCAAAAAGGCAAATGAATCAGCTGATTGGTCATGCAACCAGACACTCCCAGCTACACTCTCACGTGATCAAATGCTGACTGAATACAGTTGCCATGTGGCATTCTGCTCCAGATGGTGTCTCAAATTGCCTCTGTGTTGTTGGGTTCACAGGCAGGACTTTCATTTCTTGTTTTCTAATCCTCTGTTTAATCATCGTATCTCCTTTGAGGTAAGCTGCAACTGACACATAGATGTTCTTTCCATGTTCTACTTTACATTGCTTCTCCCATGCAGATCAGAAAAGCCCTTCATAAGTTTTTTTAGATATGTTTCTTAGCTCTGAATTTTGTTTTTTTTCAATCTAAGATGACACTAAGCAGAATGGAAGAGCTACGAGAAAGTATATTGTTAAATAGGACTTTTGGCCACTTCTTGAATGGAAAAAGGGACAAATGCAATTTGCTTTTGTGTGCTTAAGTGAAGGGCCAAATGACACCAAACTCTGTGTCCTACAGACACTTTCTATGGTACAGAAGACTTTCAACATGCAGGAGTACAAAGCTAATATGGCAAGTCTAAGGATTCATTTGAAGATGAAAGGCATATGAGTATTACCTGCACCAGTAGTAGACACGAGTTTGGGCTTGCTGCGGGCTCCATCACCTTTTGTTGTATAGGCTGTCACAGTGAGGGAGTATGTCGTTTCAGGCTGCAGCCCAGAAATTATCATTTCCTAAGATGAAATAAAAAAGTAACATTGTATTAAAAATGTATTGTTTGCTAAGAGAGTACAGAATGTTTCAGTCAATCCCTGTGTGTCGCATATGGTGCACACACTTCTGTGCTACGGGTAGTGATAGCAAGTATTTGAGAGCACCAACAAACTCTTCTGTGTGAAACGTTTCATAATGCAAGATGTTTCACTTACTTAAGAAATAAAAGACAGCACATTTCTAAATAACACGCCTCAGGTAATTTAAGGCACAAGGCCAAAGGCTTAGTGACGTGAACAACGAATAAACCTTTCTGAAATACATCGCCTAGGGAATCTTACTGATATTGTGAAATGAATGTATGTGCAAAAATGAGAAACTCAGTTTGATTTAGTCATTCACTGGACATCCTTGATTTAAGTGTGAAATCCCTAGGAATAAGAAAGTGTTTCAGCTGCATCCCATTTCATAAGATATTATGGTTCAGCCAAACAAGAAATCCTCTTTACTTTGCAAAACTGTAATTGCAACCTGTGTAACATCCAGTCTCCCCTTTCCTGAACATCTAGTGTTTTAAATGGCTTCTATATTACTAGTAGGAATATAAAGATATAAAAGATATATGAAGATTTCAGAGTATTTTAGAAACAACTCTCTTTTTTAAGGGCTCAAAGAACCAACCCAAACAGCATTAACAATCTGGTCAGAGAATAAATCTGAAGGACCCTCAAGAAAACCACAGCATCTACACAAGTAATTTCTCAGCTTATGGCAATGGGAGCAGGACCAAACAGAAAGTGCTTAACCAAAGTGAATCCTTGTATGTGTGAGCGCGCACCCACCCACCCACCTGCCCACATGATACTCAAGGGCCAGCCACCTTAAATAAGTTATATTTATGTCATGCTTTAAGGCAAGCCAGAAAAAGTTAAATCTTGATACCTCAACTTGGCACATAAGCATTGCCTCRATATATTTTCTTCATGGAGGAATATAAAAAGGACAGTATCGGGAAGTAACTGACTGGCCCAAATTTTCTCACTTCAGCTTCTAGTCTGTAACCACACCTTTTTATTTTCATATGGCTGAACGTATTTACACTAAATTTCAGTGCTGCCAGGGAAATAGTGTATTTATGTGTCAAAAATAAATAGAAAACGTGCAATCATACACTTCAAATGAAACAACCATAAAAGTTAATATAAAAATTACGGGTCAGACTATYCAGAGTAAATGGATTTTTTAAGACAGTGGGTATGAGCTCACTACAGATGGCAACGTATTTTCAGTCTCTTATTAGCAATATAGAAATTACAAGGTAATGACCAGGAGTAGGCAAAATGCCTCTAACAAAATAGAAACATATATATATATACATATAAAAAAACTCCTGAGAATCTGTCTCAGAATTGAATTGAACCTAAAGAGCAAAATCAGCAAGATATATTTTTGATCATCTGGAAGGAAATTGCACCTGAGGTTAACAGAATAAAACAATAAAAAGGCAAAACAAATTATACTGTCCTTTGAAACAGCACTATGCATGTTAGCCTCATCTAAARCAAACAGTACTTTATAGTGTAACAAAGATATGATGACATGTAGTGCTGTCTTTTAGAAATGTGATTTGGATATAGCAAACTCAWATTACTTAGACATAATCACTGCAGGGCATTTGGCTTTTCTGATCCTGCTGGTAAGTATACAAAATAGATTTATCAAATTACCAAAAAAAGAAAAAGTTCAACTGAATTTGACTTTCAGCTGCACAAAAAGCAGCTAGCCTTACAATAATTTCAGAAAAAMCTGTGGGCATTGCTAGGTATTCTAAACCACACTTCTTATTTTTCTAGCACCTTCTTTTAAAGAGGAACATCTTTGCTTTGTGAGGCAAAGTTAGTAACAGCCACCACAACAGAAGAAAACACAAACCATTTCTGTACATTTCAACATCATGCTGAACCAGAGTACAAAACAAGCAACACCCTCCCACACATCCCTCCTGGGGAGGGGGAAAAAGTGCCATACAGGAAAAAAAAAAATAACTGATAATGTTAGTACATGCATCTGTGCAAAAGACAAAAAAAATTAAAAAATGAAAGATGGTTACAAGCAAACAGGCAAAAAAGAAAACAAAAAAAACTTTTTGGCTGGCCAGTCAATAATTACTCACATGTTCAGTAGTATCATCATATTCCCACTGATTGAGAGTAAAGAATGTTGGAAAGAAAAACAAAAGAAATAAGGAAAGATTTGTAGCCTTCTCGAGGCAATCATTTCTTCTTAGTAGTAATTTGAAAATCTCATTAATGAAATCAGGCCAGACACTCTCAATTCCATTTCTGCTCCCCACCAAAGCACAAAAGCAGCAACTTTGAAGGTGAGAATAGTACATATTCCTGGGCAATGAATCTTCTTGTACCATGCAGTAATATTTTATGATAGACTGCATTGGTAAAAGCCACCGAGACAGAATCAAGTGCTAATTGGTTTATTTAATCATGTTACTAGGCCATATGCATTTCAATTTCAACCTTAGTTTTCTCAAATTAATCCAATGCCTTATTTGAATTAACAGCAAGATGGCATGTATGTATTTGTAAATCCTAACCACACTAATCAAGGTCTATCTCCAGCAAGGTATCTATACCGCACCCCGGTCCTGAACACATGGGCCGTGAAAGTGAGTGAGGCAAGGAGGAGTACTGGGACGAGAGCAGAGACAACTCTTCTAAAATGAAGCAAAGGCAAACAGGCAATTTGAAGCCAAAATGGCAGATTTGTGCTCCAAAATCCCATCTAGTCCCTGCATTTATTTTTTCATGTCCTTCTGCTTCCCTGTCCTTTTTTTCCTGCTTTCTCTCAGCTGTTTAAGGCATAAGAACCCCTTAAACACAGTCTCTAAAGTAGACTGATAGGCAGACAAAGTTAAAAAAACAATAAAATAACAAGGCTTTCCAGAAACTGAAACAGCATTTTGAGAATAGGCTTGCAAAATGAAGTGTGTAGGAGATTTGCTCATAAAAGATGTATCTGCACAGATGAAAGTTAGAGCTAAGAGTGGGAGAAAAAAGGGCAAAAAAACCCATTGTATACTCACATAAAATGCTTAAAATGTTAAAATTTAACTATTTAGTTCATTCTAAGATTATCATTTATAATGATCTCCAGTCATTCCCATATACATTAAGAACTAGCTGTGAGAGGTTTGTACCTGACAATAGTTTCAACATAGGTTCAATTCTCCAGCACCAGGAACTCAGAGCATCTCCAGTCTGACAGAGCACTAGTATATCCCAATCAGTAAGACCCAATTTTAAGAGGCTTTTTAAACTTGATGTGATCAGGCTCGTGCTTTCATCACGTCTATTTATTTATTTAAATGGATCAGAAATTTTGCATCAGAAGCAACCCTAAACCTATTTATGCCAATCTTCTCATTTACACAGTTACAGATTTGAAAAGTGAAAAGTGTAAATATGTCAGTGACTTCTGAATTTGCACTAAAAAATCATTTCCTCTGAAATGTGTGGATATGTTCATACATATGAGACGGATACACACTAATGATAGAAACACTGTAATAAGTGGGTATATAGGCCTCTAATCTGACTGTAGGTTCTCTACAGAAGCAAAGAAATATCATGTGTTTGGATTGGATGATGCACATTTTACTGCATTGTTTGTGACCTGACTCAGATGCTCCTGGTGCTTTCCATTTCAGAGAACAGATATAGGGTGAAATATTTAGGTTAAAGGGAGTTAGCAGAAAACACAGCCTTGCATTTAGTTGGGGTTTTCCTGATATGTGCCTATACAGGGAAAGTCACCTAGATTTGGACAAAGAACCAGAAAGCACAACATTCTGGAAAAAAATTATTAAAATAAATACAAAATTTTATATCTGGTAGGCTGAAGTATGGAAATAAAAAGACAGTTCAATTTAGCTCTCACAAATGAAATATTTCCAGCATGACCCTTGAAAGAATACAAAATGATCCTGTTACCTGCGCATCAGCCAGCATGATATCCTTCAGCATGGGTTGACCTTTGGGTTCTCCATTTTCCATCCTGACATAGTGGACCTGGTATCCTCGGATCTGACCATGCTGCTTATTGGGTACAGGTGAACGCCATGACACTTTAACAGCAGTAGAGTTGACAGCCTCTACCTCGACTTTGCGAGGAGGACCACTAGGAACTGGAACAACATCATTGGATAAAACAGAATTACAGGCACCTGTCCCACCCATGCAGAGTCTTTTCTTTTTCTTTCTTTCTTTCTTTCTTTTTTTTTTTTTTTTTAAGGGCAGACTCACTAAGTTTTCTTTGAAGAATATAAATTGTTCAACAAATGAAAATGCTCAACCAATCTGCTCTACCTTTCAGTGAAAGATCAAAAACCATGACTGATGCAAAAAATGGAAGAAAAAAGAGTATTAGAGAAATAGAAAAACATGTAAAAATGTACAAAAGCCAAGGAAGATGCTTTGAGAGTCAAAGCATTAAAGTACAAAGAGATTTTATAATCACTGAAATAATAATAACAAAAACACAAAATATTTCCCCAAAAAAGTTTCCCTTGTTTTTGTTTGCTATTTCTTGGTTTGGGCTTTTTTCAGTAGTATAAAAAGGAGGCTGACAATAAGGTGGTCTTCTGTCACTTTCACGCACGGAAGAAAAGAAAATATGTGAAGCATCAGTTTTCCAAGATTAAAAACAAAATTCAATAAAAACCCCAAAACCAAAATAAAAAAAAAACACAGCACAGAACAAGAAGTTAAAAAAATACGTGGAGAAAAGTTCATAGACATAATTGCTAAAAATAACAACTGTTAAATCAAGAAAAATGCAGAAAGATTTTCCCCTGAGAATTATTTTTATGTAGTAGTAGGAGAAAGAGGGATGTGTATGGGCTCAAAAGAGCAGTAGATTCACTTCATTCACAAAATGGTATTTTCTGTTAAAAAGTAAAAATACTAAATATAAAAACGATGTGCAAAGGACAAGCCTTTGATTAAAACACTCAAATGGTGATAATAATAGTGATTTGGGAAAAAAAGAGGAGCAGAAAAAAATACTGTTAGCTTATACAAAACACAGCAGATCGATAGAGGTGCAACTGATGTAGTGGAGGCAACATACCATCTTCATCTGTCCGAATCAATACTGCTAAGCTCTCTGGGCCAGGTCCAACATCAGTGTGGGCAGTCACAGATATCCGGTACTCAGTCCATTTTTCCAGCTGTTCCAAAAGGTATTGGGTACTGTCCGAGGAAATTCCCAAAATTTCATGGGGCTTGACATCTTCTCCATCAATCCCAATGTACTTGATGGAGTATTCAGTGATAATGCCGTTCTGCTTTTCCACTGGTGGAGGTTTCCAACTTACCAAAATGCTAGTGGAGCTGGGGCTTGTGCAACTAATGTCTTGAGGAGGAGCTGATGGCTCTAATTTCAGTAGTGGGTTAAAGGAGGATTTGAGTGAAAGGATAGGAGTGATTGAAAAAAATGAACAAAAGAAAAAATAAAAATAAATAAAAGGCAACCAGATTAAAATAAAAACTAAACAAAAAAAGTACAAACTTAAAAAGCAAAATATCAGATAATCATATGCACCTTGGCTTATTAACATGAGGAAACTGAAAATGAGTAAATCAACTAAACAGTGAAAAAAGATGTAGGGGAAATATATGAAAATGAACCCTCAAAATAATATTACCTACCTGTAATTGAAATTCTTCTTGAAATTAAACAAAAACGTGATACTTATGACTACAGACCTACCCTGGTAATAACTGCAGTTAGTGCAAGTTATATTTTAAATGATAGGTGACATGTACTTATTTACAAATTTGGACATATCCCCTGCAAGTGGGCTAATACTCTTGGAGAATATTTATTTTCTTTTAACAGAGCTCTAAAAAACTTGCAATAACTGCTAGAAGTTACTTCAAAAATCACTAAATATTTTTGTAGTCCCCCGTTCACCAAAACAAATGTTTAATTTTTCAGTTTTCTTTTTATAACTGAGTCTGCCTGGAACAAGTCAACCACAAATAATGTTTAAATGGAAAGCATTTATTCAAACATTTATTGTAGCCAACATACTGGAAGCATGCAGTCAATATAYGATAAAGAAAATCTTAGCCAAAGATTTACCTACCAGGAAAAAGTGACAGGCTTGTTGATTCTGACTGTAACTTGTACTTACCCTAGATCAGCTGTCAGTTTTATATTTTTTAACTCCTCTTGGACACACCTTTGCTAGTAAAGAATTAAATCCTACCAGTAATTTAGGTAACTTCTACAGGGAAAAAAAAAAAAAAAAAAAAAAAAAAAAAGAATCTACCCCCAAATATTGTGTCAAGATTCATTTTACAAAGAGAGTCCACAACCAAAGCAGATCAGAAAAGTGAAAGATTCTGAATTTGTGCTTCATATCTTTTCACCAGTACCAATCTTCCAGAGCAAAAGTGCTCATCTTTGCTGATCTGTACTCAGAGGAGTCTGCCAGAGCATGTGTGGCAGAGTACGTATGCTACTCCACTGCTTTCAATGAGACAATTCAGGCACTGAAAGTTAGGTATGCATTTATGTGCTTAAATGCACATGGACTTAGCAATGTGTATGCTTTATTAGTATGTGTGACTATATGGTGCAACAACAAATAAAGGAGCTCTAGTTTAAATTCACTGGCAGAAGCAATGGATATTGACTCCTTTCCTATTTCTGCCCTCTATCTTATAGGGCAAATAATCCATTTTGGGTGCAAAATCTTTATGTCATTCTTTTGGGCTTTCTTTTTTCTCTTTTTTGAGATAAAAAATAATAATTTCTAGCACTTATTCTAGGCACATCAAACAAAATTAAAGGAACACAGAAGGTCTAGGACCCTGCTGCAACCTTTTGCATTTACACACGTATCTCTCAGTTCCCCACAGCTTTTCTACAGGGATCAATGGCATTCTACTCAGTATAGTATGCTGCTCTTCCAACGTGAAAACAGGAGGGAAGGTACCAGCATTTCAAGTGGCTAGAGAGGGTGGCTGGGGAGACAGAAAAAAATTATCTCATTTGGACTTTTTTTTAAGGTAATTTAGTAATCGAGAACTCAAAACAGGCTGGTTCCCTTCCACCATGAATCTGTGCAGGAAATAAAAATGTAAGTAAAATACCCTTAAGGATCTTGCACATGAAGAAATAAATCCTTGTAGCATCTTTCCCTGAAACCAAGATGAAAGGCCACAGAATAGTCTGGTGAATATTGCCAATGAACTGATGGAATTTTAGTAATGCTTAATCCACTGTGTTCTAGAAAATGCAAAATATTGCAGTTATGTAACTGAGGATGTTCACAGCCTACCACATGTAACCAGTTTTATTAACACTGTATATTCTGAAAACACTGTATGCTACCACTGTGTATTCTTAAAATACACAATTTCAAAACCCACTGCAAATATTTTCAACAAACACGGTCTGCCTATATGTCACTGAAATTAATTAGATTTTGCTACTGACTTCACCCAAACTAAGACTGACTCTGATCTTAAAAAGGCTTGACTGATTCCCAAATTTGTGTACTATCTGAAGACATACGGCTGAAAAAAGCATAACACATTCCTACATTCCAGAAAGGTAAAATGTCAATTTAATTATACACAACCTTGGCCCTTAAATATTTCTTTTATATGCACATTTTGAGCAATCTTCAACAAATATGTTATAAAAGAATGCATATTTTTAGTAGTTGAAATAATTCTCAGAGAAGATAAACACCTTTTTTCATTAAATTATTGATTCTAGATAGTTAAAGTCAAGACGGACATTGTCACTGTCTCTACAACTAGTCCTGTGCTATATAATAATGTCTTTTATGTTTATTTAGAATGACACAGAAAGGCTTGTGGAAGCCCATTAATTTTGTTTAAACTAAAACTCTAAAGCATTACTTCTCTAGTTATCTGAATTATTAATATATAACACTAATAAAGAATGATGAGGTAATCAGATCCTTCAGAGACTGCAAACTAAAAAATAGCATGTTAACTGAGAATCTGAATTTTTGTTTTAAATAATATCACTTTAAGAAAAGTTCATTTATTTTTAAACAAAATAAATTTAACATTTGTGTAGTGTAATGAAAACTGTTAAGAAAGCATAATTTATCAGGTAGGAGGAGTTCTTCAGGATGTCACCCTCGCTTACCTGATCATTTTAATTAAGTTTGAATTTAAATATTTTAAAATACATATTTGAATCCCTGACAAATGTTTGCAGGCAAATCTGATGAGTTTCATCATGTAGTGACATATGCTTATGTTCAATATAAGCATCTAGTCAAAACATAGTTTTTCTACTGATGTCAAAATGACCAAATATCATAACAAGCCCATGTAAAATAATTGCTAACTAAAATTCAGAAGCATTAGTCATTACACAGGAAAAATTTTGTGGAAATTTTTTGTACAATATGAAATAATCAAACTGATCCACCTACAAAATGCTCGTATTACAGGACTTTGCTGCAAGCTTAAACTAGTATTATAGGAAATCTGCACGTTGCGCAGGGGAAATTTTAAGGATAGAGGACAATTACTCATATACACCTAGTCTGTGATAAATTATTATGGCATAAAAATGAAAGATTATTATTACAGCATAGAATCGTATTCTTGGACACTAGCTTTCTTTATACTAAGTCCTTTCCTGATGATATGCAAGAGCCACTCATGTATTAAATTGACCACAGCATAAGCACCCTTTTGCTGTGTTAAGCACCCCGAGTGCTGTTTTGCATCATTCAGTCTTTTYCTCTATTGCTGTTCCTCTGGGTTTCTGAGAGGCATCTCTTTGACAAAGACAACAAATCAGAGTAAAGTTAGCAAGGAAAGACACCTACTTGACTGCATGGTTCTGGCTGAGATTTCTGCTGTGGAAGCACCCAGGCCTTGCGGAGAACGGGCAGCTAGGCGGAACAAGTACAGGCTGTTTGGCTTCAGCCCTTGCAGGCGGTAAGATGTAGTAGGCTCAGTGGAAACACGTTGCTAAAGGTTAAGCAGTAAGAGAACCAGATGTCTTGATTAATATTCCATGATTCTGAATTCTGTATGTCTGTCTATAGAAGAAATACTTGTACAYATTAAAGATAACCCGATTGACAAGAGTCTTAGATTTGAATTCAAGAAAATAACAGAATAATGATAATATCAAAAGATGAATACATTACTAACGACAAATATACACTACGAAACAATTTTTTAAAGTAGGCCGCTTAATAAGACCTACAGGCAGAAATATTGATTGAATCTTTGAGGATGTAATAGCTATGTACAAAGTATAAAAGGCTTTTCAGACACTAACACACGAACAAAGCTGTATTTATAGTTACCTCTTCGGGCAGTGAAATACAGGGTTTTATGATGTGAGTAATCTTGGATTTAAGGTTAGCCTATAGTTAAACTTCTGTTCAAAATCTTAAGAAGCAAATGTAAGACATTAACAGGGGCCTTTCTGTTTGGAGGTAAAATACAGATCTTCTCTCCCTACCGCCAAGCAGTACAGAATGTGCCTACGCATCTACAGTGCATGTGTGAAATTGCCATAAACCTAGGCTCTTTGAAACATTAGCATTAAGACAAGACTGCAGGAGAGCACTGACATTCTCCTGCTACCTTTTGGGACCACCAGTTTGCCTTTTTGGGGGGTCATCCAGCAATATCAGGCCTTTTTTTTTTAATCATTCTCCCAAGCATATCTATTTCCAAGCCTTCATGAAGGATCAGCCTTTGAGAGCCAAGACCATTACAACATCTGACACTGCACACAACTTCTACAGACGAGTTTTGCAAACAACAGCAACGTTTCCACCAGCTAGTGGCCATCAACAGTATTTTTTGACGTTTACATACTCAAAGTCTACTGTTAGACTGATTTCTCCATTTAACCAACCTTTTACTATCAAGGTATTCATACTAAAGATGGCAACTAAGAGATCAATTTCAAGCTATTGCAGCATTTGAAGTTTAACTCATTTAAGAATTTTAAGATAATTTAAAAGATGTACAACATCTACCTCCTCTCCATGTTCCCCATCTTTGTAAACTAGTTCATAGCTGGAAATAGTATCAGAACGTGGAGGTGTCCAAGAAAGTAATATGCTTGTTTCAGACTCAGGTTCTGCTTTGAAGTTCAACGGCTGACCAGGCACTAAAGAGAAAAAGGTGAACAGTGATGCTCATTGTTTATTTGTCTAGTTCAACACCTATTTTTCAAATCTCTTAAATTATCACTTGAATATTTCAGACAATACTAATTTTACTGAACTTACTGAATTTAAATAACACATTGTTTAACTGAACAATGAATTAAATTAATCTGGACTCTGAAAAAAATAATTTACACATTACAAATTACCAAAGATTTCAAATAAATCTTTCGAACTGTAAATAATGCACACACAACTGGAAAGCAACTGAACAAAAGTCTAGTGAAGAATATCAGAAAGTTCAACTGATGTGTGAAATGGCAAATGCATATCAATATATAGGCATATGCTTGAAATGAAAGTTTGAAATAAAATGGGATGGAATAATCAGAAAGGTGTTAAAATCACTACATGTTTTTCTAAATGCAGAAATGATTTGCTCAGTTCACAAGTAATTCAGGTACTAAACACATCCTGCTCTTCAAGAAGGCATTAAATATTGAATGTTTTTATATGCACTAAGTGCAGAAATATCTCTTCAGCAATGTTTTCATCAAGTGGCATGTTTCCATCTTTTTGCTGACAGATATTTTTATCAATATAGTTGTCTTTCTAGTAACAACCTTTTCTAATTCCAGTAACTGGAAATGAAAYTTCATCTCTGGCAGTCAAGGAAAATCTTTGTAGTTAAGCTTTGGGTAATGAGGTCACAGAGATTATCCAGACTAAACGTTACCCTCATTTACTTCTTCAAATCTACCGCAAATAATGAAGTTGGCTTGGAAATGACAGGAAAATATATCTTGCTATTGGAATGTATAGAATCATTTTGGCACCCAAGTTCCAAAACATTAGTTTCAGTTCACAATGCTGTTGATAATGTATGAAACAGTCTTCCACAGCTTCTGGCTTTTCAAGAACAAAATGCACTATGCCTAAATTTTTTCAGAAAGATAATGAAATATGATACTTAGTGCACACTGAGAACAGGTGTGCTAAGTAGGATGTGATAAAAATGATTGTTTCACAGTCACTTTTCAGAGCAGAATATTATTCTACCTAAGTACCCTTATTTTGTACACCAACAGATTTAAAAACACCAAGGAGCAGAAAGTAGAAATAATACGCTTTTGTAATTCTTGTCTTCCCCAGATTGTTATGTTCCATAGAGTGTCATTTTGAGTATTTCACTACTGTTGTGTAAGTTGACAGAGGTTTGATATCTAACATTTAAACATACAGATAACCTGTCAACAGGAGGTACATATTCCAAAAAAATTTTTTTTGGTTGGCTTCCTACCATTCACTTGTATTTTTCAGAAATAGGACAAAATAGAAAAGAAAAAATGTAGGAGAATGTTGCCTATTTCTGAAGTAATGAGTGAGGGAGAACAGGAGACCAAAGTCTCCTTCTTTGCAGAAGAAAAAGGAGTAATTGATTACTTTTCTGAAAGATAACCTAGTGTAATAAGAGATCACTTCATGGATTTCTGATCACAGTAAAAAGCACAGAGAGTAATTACAGTAAATATCAACATAATTAATTCTAATGGCAAGACATTTATTCTCATCCTTTTAAAATCAAATGGTTTTAAATTAGCAGCAAGAGACAAGGATAACTGGGTAATTCCTAACTTTGAAATAGGTTCTAAAATACCACTATGTCAAACTTTCACTCCACAAGTCCACAGCATACAGTTGTATAAACGGATTTATTAGTGAGCATTAGAACATTTTAGATGAGCTGTTTTACAACTCTCCTGAAAAACAAATTGAGGCTGGTAATAGCAGCAGATTTGCCTCAAATTGAACACAGTTCAACATAGACTTGGAGTTATACTGCAAGCCTGTCAAAACTTAACAATAAATTCTGGAGTACAGAGGGCTACTTGGAAGTCTTCTTTGTCAGAGGTGTTTTCAACTGCACTGGTGCATTGTGAAACTCAAGAAGGTACTTGGGGCTGTACAGGATTTTGCTTGCTTCACCTGATGATAATAGTATGGTAACACTGACTTGTGGAAAAAATACTTTGCTTCAATGAGTATGAAGGAGTAAGGAAGAACTTATTTCAGGAAAGAAGCTGAACAATAAAGTTGGCATTACAACATCACCTTTGCCTGGAATCTAGATATTGCCTGTAACATCTGCTGGTCCTTTGGGGGTTTTGTCAAAATAAGAACAGGAAAGTAAAAGTAAAAACTCCTGTCAATTATGTAAACTTCACAAAGGAAAAATAATCCCACTCACAAGTCTGTGATGCATCAGAAAGGGGTCTCATCGATTTGATAAAATCAGCACAAGTGTCTTATAAAAACAATTTTGAGTCGTAAGAGCTTCATCATGTGTCATAAAGCACTTACACTGACTTGCTTTCCTTCCTTATGTTCACAAAAGGTCAAACAGTAGTTTCGGTTATCTGTCTTATGTTCCACATCACTATCAGTGACTTGAGAAGGGACAGCAGGAATGCTCCTCAGATCAGAGGTCACACCAGACTGGGAGATAATCCACAGGGCAAAGCTGTATTTCCCTCATTGAGCCAGGCTAGAGATGGGGTGCCGTCTCTGTCCACGGAGGTTGCCCAGCCTGGTCTGCTTCCACAGCTGAGCATACTTTGGGCAGGGATAGACTGGAGACCTCCTGAGGTCCCGGCTAGCCTGAGTTGTTCTGTACAGATCGTAATGTACATGATCCATACATTATCTATAGGTATGTGAATTGTAGAAGAAAATCAGGCAGTTAATGACCAGTTAAGTGATGCATATGACCCTTGGTTCATAACTATTTGTTATAATAATAAACAAGATAAGCAGATGGAACCTACCAATCTCAGAAAGTTATTTCCTGCCTCTCTGTAAAATTGTGTTGCAAGACCCTTATCTTTAAAAATTTCCTCTCAAAAAAAGCTTTATGATCCTAGGTCTGCAATTCACTGTTATTTTATAAGAWGTCAAACCAACCATTAATTGGACTTTCCCAAATACTGTTTGCTGAAACTATATATTGCTGCAGATCCTAGTCTCCCCTGATATTCTTCAACCACAATTAGCTGAAAAAATGAGAGAGGAAAGAAGTAGTATGGAAATCCACATGGTTTCAAACAGATAGAGAAGATGAGGARGAGAGAAAACAAAACCACAAAGTCACAGAACAAAAGAACTGYATTGGTAATAAACTCATTAGCAAAGAGTCTAAGTTTTAATCCAAAGAACAAGTACGAGGTAAGAAAGGAACAATAACTTTTTATCTGTTTAGGAATTATGACTAAAATGTAACATTTCTTCAAGTTCAGAAAAAATCATCAGTGTCATATAGAAACTAAGTCAAGTGTAGGAGCTGACGAAAGATTCTTATCTTCCTCAGGGATAGAAAAAAATCTAGGGAAAATGGAAAATCCATGTAAGTGGGCCTTACACTCTTGTTGAAGCATTAAAAGTTGAATAAATCACATCTTACTTTATCACTACTTATCTTAGTGACATACACGGTCAGCTCAGAATGGAATGCTTTTGCATGAGCTATCTTTAGAGACAGTATTTCAGTACTATCTTTTTTTTGCTTTGAGATCAGTGTGCTCTGTAAACATATATTAAAACCCATAGCTTCACTGTGCAGCAAGTATCCTTTTTCTTATTTCATGCTTATAAACAAGACATAACTTAGGCAGTACACACAATGACTGAGGGACAGAACAGAGTCCAGAATTATTCTTTTCAAATTTATATGCCAAATTCTATACCTTTGCTCACCTAGCTGTTTGTGTTCATTGCTGCATAATCAGAAACAAATGCAGAAAGCTGTATGATTGCTGGACTTCATCATACATAAATGGCTCTATGTCCAACTCTGATCAGAATAAGACGATAAAATGGACCCTCAGAGCCATGTCTYTCTTGCTCTGAGAAGAACAAGGTTATGACAGAAAAGCTCTTGCAACTGAAAATTGAATGTACTACAAAACTTGTTTTTGCAAAAAGATATCACACTTTTGAAAAACCAGATTCTGATGGAATATAATGAAAAAACAATCTTGGGCAATTTATTAATTCAATTAATTTATTAAAGACTGTGTCAGCATTTTCTCATCTGAGTGATTAGAGAACATAATGAAGAGAGGAAAAATTATTCTTCAGAGAAGTTCAGTCATGTGACCCACTATTTCAACACTGCAGTAATGGAGTTATCTTGAATTTATTATGAGCTGCCCTCTTCCATACTCAAGTTCACGGTCAGAAATAATCTGTGCTACACATTTCCAACACTCATCAGTATATTTTGCAAACCGGAATTCAGTGTATCTATTAATTCAGTTCCTATAGGCAGGTACTTTTGAGTAAGTCACCTTNACTACTAACTCACTGGATCAGAAAAAAAGAGGAGTAGAATGAAAATGCCAACAAAGAAAAATAAAGCAAATAATCTACAAAATAAAAGGAAGAAGAAGGTAGACAAGACTGAGAAGATGTGAAAGCGAGCATGCAAAAAAGAGGAGTAGAGGAGGAAAAATCAAAGCTCTGGAAAAGGTGCTCTGTCTTGAAAAAACAAGTAAATATGATCCTTTACTGAAAACCGAAACACATTTAACTTAAACAGAGAGAAAAAACAGTGAGTTAATAAGTTTTCAATGTAAAAGTGATACTCAAAGAAGATGAAGCAATCTAGAAACTCAACAAGAAGATAATACAAAAAACCCATAACCAGACATTATTTTGTGTTCTAACCAGAAAGAAGAGAGAAAGTATATAAGCTAGGAAAATCATTGTGTGAGGCTCTCAACATCGTTCTCATCATTGTGGCATTTAAGTCAAATAAACACAGGAGTGGACCACTTAAGCAAAGTTAACTTTAACAAATTTTGTTTTGTTTTGAGAGTAGGGCACTATCAAAAACTGAAATACTTTTCTCTACATGATGGGARAAGTTCTTTAAGGGGAATTCTGTCACTTGAAAAACATCTGCTCAGCCTCATCTCCAAACTAGCTGTACACCAGACACACCAGTGCCAGCTGCATGCTCTGATCCCTTCCCGTCCAGGGCTCTGCCTTCATGAAACGCATGGCTATGAGATGAGCCTCACGGTGGTTTCAGATGTGAGGTTTCTCCAGCTGTGAGTTCACAGAAGATGTTGAAACACCAGGATAAGTAGGTAGCTCTGTACAACACAGCTTCTATTCTCTATTGCTATTCATTCTCTTCCTCTGAGTTTCTAATTTTCTTTTACAGTAAGAACTCCCAAATCACTGACTCATTTCCTTTAAGCTAAGGCTCTGTTGACATGTCCTGCAATATTTCTCCCTTTACATTCATCTAAGAGACAGTCAGACACTTGACCTTCCCATTACTGTCCTTTCTCATACTTTCAAAAGCTTAAGCTTTTATAACAATATAAAGTAAAATAATGTAACAATCCTCTGTTGTCAGTCCTCAACCAGTCCTCGGTTTAAAGTTAACAATGTGTTTTATACTATAAATTCTGTGCTTAAATATGTATATATTCACAGATATGCATGTATTTTCCAGAATTCTCTCTCTCTCTTGATAGAAAATATATAGATAGAACCTGGGGTATCTTTGAGTCTCCTTATTTCTGCCTAATCTGGTAAGGTCAGAATAACAACAGGATTCTCTAAATTACTACAGTAACTATATTCTCTTTGCACATTGCAATAAGAAATAATTAAAAAAAAAATCCCCAAATAGTTTAAAGTTTAAGGATTTTTCTGACATGCACAGGATAAAGTATGTTGTTTACAGAGTACATGTAGTGATCATACTGAGCAAAGAAAGGAAATGTGAAAAATACCTAAGAAATGTTCTGGGTTGCTAAATGAAGACAGACTAACAGAGCTTCTGTTTTCAGATGAAGTCAAGTAAAAGGGCAAGATTGTTACCGAAAAGCTTATACAGATGTGTCTTTATTCCAAAATCTGGTGTTTGTACATCAGTTCTCCTAAATAACACAGAGCACCGGACTCTGCCCTCAGCAGGATCGGTCCCTTTGGCACAGCGTGCAGAGTCAGGGCATTCTGAAGTGCAGCATGTGGAACTACGCTTTGCTTTTCCACGAGGCTCAGCTCTACAGCTGGTTTTGATGACCAAATCTCTTGAAATGTTGCCTTTTTATGGGAGAAAGCCACTGCTGAAAACAGCAGGGCAAAAGAACAGTGCTTTCCCTTAAAGTYGTTAGATAGAATACTTGAGATTAGATTTTGAACATAATTTTGTTTTTTTTTAACATTTGTTTTTCTGAAAAATGCTTCCTTCCCTTCCCCCCAAATTGAATGTTTCTAGTTTATACATCGAATTAGAAATCTAATTTTTTTTTTAAAACTAGTTTTTGGCTGAACTGCAAAGTGAGAAGATAACACAGACACAGTCATTTCAAAAGAACTACTTTGCTGTACTAAAAAAATGAGTTTTTCATGAATAACATGAAAAACTTTAAACAAAATTATTAATTTTTATAATCYCTTCCTCTCAAGATAATAATATGTATGTGAGAAACTAAGCTATCAGTGACTTTACATCACAGCTATCAATCAGATATACTGTATATTAAATATAGATATTGCATATTATTCTATATACATTCTATTATCTCAAAAGCAAACACTGGTATCCCAYATTTACTGTGATATCCTTACTTCTATTTAAATTTCACCAAAGGGAAAAAGAAAGACTATGAATCATAACCTAATCACCATCCCATTCCTATTCTTATTCTTTTATATAGCTTTATACTAAAACAGTTTCCAATTCTTTTCATGAAACATGCAATTTGCTATATTTATTTGGATGAATTTCAATCGCTGAGAGACAAACCAAAACAATCTTATCCAGATTCAGATTACAATAAATCTGGAGGATGACAGTATTTTATTCTGCAGTGTCCACTGAAGAGAAACTGCCAGATTGAAACACTTAGACACTTTAAAAAGATAGGAGAACTTCAATTTTTTGTTTATATTCAGCACTGGTTTTTAAATATACCCTGCACTGGACTGGAGGGTATCCTCTATCTTACATGACTTTAAAAGTTCATATTCTTTCAAGCAGTTAGTATCGGCACTTAAAAAAATGCCYTGTTTGCTACTTTTTATATTTTTTAAACATGATTTCAGGTAAACATCATTTATTATGTCAACCCTTTTATGAAGTTCAAAATCCTTGCACTGAGAATCCCTCTTGCATTGCTAACTTTATTGTAATTTCTTCAGGTTATAGCAGTAACCAGAAACAGAAGGGTATGTCTATCAGTGACTTCTGTAATTGTTTCAATAAACACAGCTTTTCTGAAGTGATGTGGACAAGACATGTATCTCGGGCCAGCCCAACTGAGCCTCACTTGGTAATCATTTTTAAATTTCTGCATCTTATTCTGCAGGAGCCACCAATAAACTCTTGCTAATCTGAGGTTTAAGGTTGTAAATTTAAGCACAAAGAGCTCACTAAACTGTGATCTTAGAAGCCTTTTGCACATGGATTCGGAAAGAAGAGAGTCAAACTGGTCTCTGATAAACGAYACAAAAGCCAAAATTAAAATACATTGCACCTATTTACATGTGCACATGTACTCATACACATCCAYGTATGTAAGCAGGCATCACCTCTGCACAAGGAGCTCTTGAAAAATTAACTCAGTAACTTCTCATTTGCGATACTACAAAGGGCAACACTCAGACCTTTGTGTAACATGACACTTACAAAAATTCCCAGATAACTGCTGAATTTCTATTATTGATAAAAGTCATGTTGTTGTCCACTTTGAATCAACTGATTTGCATGCAGAAGTAAAAAATGGATCCAGTATAACCACGCTCAGATATACTTTAGCAACATATCTAGTTTTTAAATTGAGAGACTCTATACTTCTACAACAGGAACATTCTAGTACTAGAAAATTCAGCTGACTACAAGTATCATTATATAACGTTGTTAGCTATCACTGACCTACAGTAATACCTCACACGCCCTTCTCTGAATCACGAGACAAAGGGAGCTTTTCATCTTTACTACTGCAATAAAACATCTCCTGAAGTTTAGCTCTACCAGAATTTCTGGCTTTTGATTTCATAAAAATTCTCTGCAATGTATTTCACTGCGCTTGCTAGTATTTTGCTAATAAAACTAATTCATGGACCTAGAAGTCCTGTACAGAAACAAAGCAGCCTACCTGCAAACATAAAACAAAGAAATGGTGACCTTGTCATCTATCCAGAATTGTTGTATGCTCTTGGTGGGGAAACTAGGATTTGATCTATAAATCAAAATTGTGCAGGATTCCTCGGCTCTATGCACACAAAATCTTTACATTTTCATGTTTTCTGAGTTTTCAGAACTTATTCAATTTTGTGGCTATGCATGCAGGACACAAATACTTATTTTCAAAACACTGTTCACTAGAATGAGGTAGCATAAGGAATCACCCCAAATGAAAACAAAAATATTGCAGAAAATCATTGATGAACCTGGTGATAAACTACTTGACAAAATGCTGGTGTGTAACAGCACTGCCTACAGCAGCCACAACATTTGGCCACCTCCAGGACGACAGTCTCCAAAATACTGTTGCTGCTGTTAAACTTCTTGAGACAAATTGAAAGATTGGAAAATTAAATGCGTGTGAGGAGAGATAAGGTCCTCTTGTCAATGAAAATCTGAGAAAAGGTAGTCTGTTAAAGCAGAGTGAATAAATTGTGGCTATCCTTGACAAGAATTATTTCCGAACAGTTGCAAACTCAAACAAAATATGTCTAATACGTCTGCATGTATTTAAATGTATTTTTTTTTCTCAAAACCTGTACACTGCTGGCTTACCTCCTGTTTGAGTGATGACTTGAATGTCACTAGAAAGTGGTCCATCCCCAACAGAAGTAAAGGCAAGAACCTTCACGGAGTATGTTTTCTGGGGTACTAGGTTCCCAATAGTGGTAATATGGCTGTCAGCCACATTATGCTTCGTCCAGCTGTTGACATGTTGGGTGGGGTCCATAGTATAATAAACTCGGTAACCTTGTATTTGTCCATTAGGTTCCTCAGGTTCTTCCCACTGTACCAAAATGGTGGTAGAGCTCAGCATACGGGCTTGCACGTTGCGTGGTGCACTTGAAGGTGCTTGCTCTGAGGTCCTGGTTGACACAGGCTCACTGGGAGGACCTCGCCCAATGTTATTGACAGCAACTACCCGAAATTCATACTCTGAATAAGGGCTTAGGCCAGCTACGCTATAGCGTGTTGTGGCCACTCCATCAATTTCTTTATATGGCTCCTCAGAGTTTTTGGGTTTGTGTTGGATTATGTAGTAGGAGACTGGCTCAGGGTTTCCAGAATCCCAAGTCAAGGTTATGCTAGTTGCTGTGCTTTCTGTCACCACAGGTGTTCCTGGAGGTTTGGGTAAGGCTAAAGACAAACACCAAAAAAAAAAAAAGACAATTAAGACTTAACACAAATTGTTATGTGATTAAAACAAAAAGATTAAAATGGAAAGAAAATGTTTCTTTATTTAGAATTTAAGTCTTTCACAGCAAGCTTTTGGCAGTTGTTATTTATTCCAGAAAACTATCAGAATAACTTCAAGTCCTACAATAAAATGTTTTGATATAAAGCCACGACACTGACTTTCACACAAGGTCTCTTAAGCATACACAGATCAATAACCTTATGAAGAGACAGTACATCATTACAGTGTGATTCTTAGATGTGTTTGGAACCCTAGTACTCACTCAGTGGGTATTCTACTTGGACCCCTACTAAACCAAAAAATCAAATCGGATTCTTGATGATGACAAATATACGTGAGAAAATTTTGTTCTTCATCTCCTTAAAATAAAGGCTGAAAGCTAAGCAATAATGTGAATAATTGACCACTACAATTAATTTATTTATTAGAACTATTGCAATCTGAATCTTTATTTTCTGTATATGTCAATGATGCTCAGAATGATTACTCTCTTGATTTAAGTGAGTTAGAAGCATATAGTCTCTTTCACCGAAATATATTTACTCAGAATATGGACAATGAATGAAAGATTGAACCAAATCCAATATATGTACTCAGGATATACCTTTGACAGTTATCTGTGCTATTGCTTCTATAACACCAAGAGTAGACATAGCAACACAAGTATAGTTTGCAGACTGCCTGACATCATTAAGCTCAAGGACGTTCCTTCCTATAGGCATATCATCCTCAGGAGTCAAATCTTCTGCTCCTAGCATCCATTTCACATATGGCATCGGTGACCCCACCGCGACACAGGTGATATTTACACTCCCGCCAGGCATGATCTCATGATTGGTAGGGGGTATAGAGAACCTCGGTGGGACCCGTCGAACTGGAACAAAGCACAAAAGGAGGTAATAACATATACAAAAAGAGAAACTGAGT
>NW_028185073.1:1932068-1979568 GCF_003343005.1 Rhea americana | reverse complement strand
AAAGAAAAAAATTAAGATGATGAACATTTCTGTGTTTTTTTTTTTTATTTAAAAAAAAAAAACAGGACAAAGATGAGATGGATGAAAGGACAGAAAGAATGAGTAAGATCATTCTGTGAACGTTAGTTCAGCACTCTTACCTCTTATTGGTGTACCACCTGGGTGGATAATATGAATGCAAATAAGATTAGAAAGAAGAAGCATTAGTACGAGAAGAAGGAGGCTAGGGCTTTGGAAGAAGAATCAAATTAGATTTACAGAATTAAATAAGGTCTTAAGAGAAACTTTTACTATACTGTTAAAACAGGAATATATTAGATAGTATTATCAGGTTACAAAAGCAAGTTGCATTGTACCACAAAGGGCAAAGGCTACAATTGGCTGCATTGTCATTCTCAGAGTAGCCTCTGAGTTCTTACGTGTTTGGTTATATAGGGTTAGATATATATCGAATATGCCTCAAGCACTTAAAGGAAACTTTACAATACTGTACTTATTRCATAGTTTAGGAAAACACTGGATATTCTATATTCTATTTAAATATATATATATATATAATTATATATATATAAAAAGAGAGGATACACTGAAGGCTATCTGGAAACAAACACTGCAGTTTAGGCTGGATTATGGCATTTACTGTTCTACATCTATGTGATAATGTGTATTGTTTCTTCTAGGTGTTGCTATGACTGATACGACAACATTTCTGTGGAGGTGTGCGTGTGCGCCGCTATAAGGATCTGGTGACTACACTGACTGTTAGTAAAATGCATGCCATGCATTTTAAGAATAATAATAGTAATCATAATATAATAATAATAATAATATTCTGAATATGGAAATTAGTGGGGGTGAAGTGCGCTTCAGAACTAAGCACTTACCAATAGATTCTGGAGATTTAAATACGGAGAGAAGAAAGACAGCATAAAAATATTATTATATTCCTTATAATTTGGTACAAAGTTTTCAGTTAAAGCTTTATATACTAAATCATCTATGTCACATGTGAAAAATTAATTCTTAATTTACATTAACAGAAGGTTAATTTACACAGTTCTGCTGACAACAAGCAAAGAGTCAGTTAACAAGACGATTTAACATCACAGGACAGGTCAAAAGCTGAGAATTCTGGGAAGACACGTGATTAAACAACTTAGATTCTACAACGATATCTACTACAATTGCCAAAACAAAAAGTTCATTATATCCCCATTGTATTATTTAGGGATAAGGTTTAAACTTTATAAATTTAGAGGCTTTTTTATTTTTATTCTAGAGAGAGAGAAAGAATAAACTAGGGCGGGAGAAGAGTGAAAGGACTGCTAGGGAGGTGCAACGGGCAAAGAGAAAGAGAGCAGCAAAAGCTGGATTCTACACCAAAAGCAGGCTTCTGTAGATCCAGACAATGTACGATTCATAAAGCTTTGCGTGGGCGCACACTACTGTGGCTAAATGTGTTGGAAAAATGCTCAGCCGGCAAAAAACCTTCATTCCATAGATTACCCAAGGATTTTTCTTTTTTTGTTTTTAATTTCCTTTTTTTAAAGGTATAATTGTGCATGGGAAAAAGTATTGTGTTTTATGTACTCGTGAGAGGAAAGAAGATGTGTCCAAACTGGCTAATCTTTGGTGGAGTCAAATGTGAAAAAGACAGCACAAAACACATTTAAAATTTTAATTCAAGTGTCTAATATGCAGGTTTCGGTTTTGATGAATATAACCATTGGTACTCCTTGCAATTTCTGAATGAAGTCCAATGTTGAAATAAATTTGTTTAAAAAAAATTAAAAGGAAAGAAGAAAGAAAGAGGAGAAAATGGATCCATCAAGTACTGCAAAAAGCAGTAAAGAAAAAAAATTATCAAAAAGTACAGTCACAGCAGTGAGCAATGTGGAGTAAACAGAAGCTGCAAAACACAGAGGGACAGACTCTAGAAAAGGCTATGACAACATCACAGACATGGACAACACACTCAGTAACACAGAAAAGAGAGGAGGAAGAGAAATTATTACCTATAAATAAAAAAATTAAAAAGGAAAGAAAGAAAAGGAAAAAAAAAAGGTGTGAGAGAACAACTCTGGGCGTTAGTGGGAACAGTAACAAGACCCTACCTGATCGTAACTGCTTGATGCGGCCGTTGTTGTTGCTTGTGTCAACAGGTAAGAAATCTTTGAACCAAGTTATCTCAGGATCAGGATTGCCACTGGCTGCACATAACATAGTAGCTGTACGAGTTCGTTCAACCACCTTCAGCTGTGGGCCCATATCAATGGTGGGGAAACCCCGGGGAATTTGATCCTCTGCAAAACAAACGTATGAATTTTATTTTAGTCATCTATTGACTCATGAAAAGACCAACGGACAGGCCGCTTAGCGTGGAAGCTTCCTCTAAGAATGGCCAATATGCAAAGAACCGATACAAAAGTAGACACTCAGGCAGTACTTTTGTCACTTACAAATACTTTTGTTGACAAATACAAAAGTAACTATGATCATGCAGTTGGCATCTGGCCTGGAACTTAAGTCAAGCCAAGTTACTTTTTTTGCTTTTTCACAAAATATCTATCTAGTGTTGATCTTAACATTTAATCTAACTATGCTTCAGGTGTCACATAGGGGTAACAGTGCTTTACTACCTCAAGAAGCACTGTGAGGTTGAATGCACTACAAGACWGCAAAACACTGAGATACACAGACTTTGTGGCTATGCAAGTATCAAACTTCAAGTGGGAGGATCTTTATAACGATTTTGAATGAATAGAACTATGTCAACTAGACCACTCAGTTAAGGTCAAAAACACTTGCCCTAGTGGTGTCAAYAGTGAAATACAATATTGAGAAATACTGAACAACCGCAGTTTGCCCTCTTAGAATCATACACCCTGGTAGGTAACACTAGAAGCACAGCAAGATTTGTTTAGTATCAACTATATTACTTTCTTTGCATGGAAACTGTGATTTTTTTAAAATAATCTCAGGCAAGTTTTCAGAGTTTTTTCTGAAGAASGTATAGCAAGCAGGTGTATCCAACCTGCTTTACAGTCCCCAGGGGCTGCTATTTCCCAAAGGGCTACCTAAGCACTTCCAACAGACTTAAATCAAACAAAACAAAACAAAACCACAAAAAACCCACACATAAAAATTGCTCTGCTCTAGTAAGCATAATTCTCCAGTAAGTCTGCATAGCTCATGAGAGCCAGTATCTCCACCAATCAACGGTAAGTGTCAAATGCTTCACTAGCAACAGGCTCTTCCCCCCAAAAAGTACATTTCATATCCATTTATAATCATGAAATCTTTACTCTGGGCATAACTGACAAGATTTGACTTGTGACACAGAGTAAGCGTTTAAATGCATTTTCATGACCTTTTGTTTCTTTCTCAGCTCATAAAGAACACTCTGGAGTCCCTTTTGCAGATACACAAGTGCACAACAAAGATAATCTATCTTGCATACTAATGAGATGGAGTAGTAAAGAGCTTTCCTTTCTTATTTTTAATAAGGGTAATTAAATTCCATCCATCCCCCTTATGCATAGAACCTCTTTGAATGAATGCTCTTCATTAAACTTTCATGAGAAACATCACAATGTACCAGATTCAAATACACAGAATTGTTATACTTTGACAGTTGTGGCTTATTTCCAATCTGGCTTTCAGGTATTTGGCAATAAAACCCAATATTCAACATAAAACGGACTGGGGAAACAACGGAATTTCTAATCGGAATGCCTATCTCAGTGGATTTCGTTTTTAAGATGTTAATTGCTTTTTTTTTCTCTCTAAATTTATTACTGATTTGTATAAAACTACCTTAACAGTTTGATGATACCAAGCTTGACAGATTATCAAATACACTCTGCAACAGAGCTGAATGTCAAATCAATGAACTGCCTCTCAGCCACAGTAACAGAAAAAGTGACGATTACAAATTTGTGATATATTGATAGTTTTACAATTTTACATAAGGTGAAAAGAAAATTATTTTCCACTGCTCATTAATATGCTTATTAGGTTCTAAACTGCAGTATATACCACTGTTTCATATTAATATTCAGTTCTAGTAAATTAGCTTCTAATTCATCAACAATTTAAATCAGACTTGACCTTCTCAAAGCCATTTGGTACTGTCATTTTGAGAGGCCATTAAAGGGCAGATTAGTCTGTCCTTGTGCTTAGTGAGTCATATTTAGTAATGCATAGGTTGTTTAGGATGGCAGATACGAAAAATWAAGAAATACAGCACATTCTTTGAATTTGTTAGGTGAGAGGTGTCCTAGCCTAAGCCACTGTTAAAAGCTACATTCCATTATAGCCATTACAATGCCTTTAGTATTTTCCTGTTATCATTTCCAGTTGCTGGAAGAACTCTGTAAGAGAGTTTTTTTCATTGGGTGTATGATCCAAACTATGGAGGGAGGCAACTGTAAAGACTGCTTACTGCATGAACCCTTACAACAGAATGATATGAAACTGTCTTGCCTTATTTCCTAATACAGTTGTTCTTGGAAAGTATTTCTAAACCTAGTCTTTGTGCCTCAGCCTGTTTGACATTGTTCATTTGTTTAAAAAAAAAAAAAAAAATCTCTTTTGAGATTTTTACCTCCACTGCTGGTTATGCCAAAGTGCTTCCCTTCTCAGCAACAAATATGGACAAAGGACATTAACCTCTGCAGTCATTGTCCAACATATACTTTAATATGTTGTTGCATCTCTGTTAGAGTTGAGCTAACTTTCACCAAAATGCAACAATATTTAGAGATTCAAACTCAACTTGTATATGTAAACAATAATTTTACTGGAATGGCATAATGAAATGCCTGCATTTCAAGTTAAATTGGGATGTATCAAAAAGTAACCATACAAAGAAAGAAGACTTTTTTACTTGAAAATTCTGTTGTGTATGTAGCAGTGACTTGCTCAATAAGCATTTATTSCTTAAACACACCATATGTTTTGCTGACACTGTAAAAATTAAAGATTCTCATAGATAGGAAACTGTTGGAGCTCTTTTTCTGATGGTAAGTGCAAGCATGATCTTCTCTGAATAACTATGTAGTTTCTGTAATGCAATTATTTTCTTTGCTCCCCTGCACTTCTACACTGCAATCATAGAATGACTCCATTCTACAGGTCTGAAATACTGAATTTCTTCCTATATTGTCTTAAAGTAAATTGTGCACTAGAAGATCTGTATACCTTTTCTATAAGACTCTTCCTAATGATTCAAATATATAAGCACATCAGCTGCAGTTTATTGGCCTTTTCTAGCAGCATTCATGTCTTCAGAGAATAGAAAATGATTCTCATGATGTTGGCCTACAGATCCAAATCGTTCCTTTATCAGAGCTCCTCAGAAGAGGCAGTTATTACTCAATGAACAGCAAAAGGTAACGTCAGAAATATCCACAGAAATTATTAAAAATGACTGAGTTGATTCTCATATCCAGCTACCATCTCAAGGACTAAGTGTCCTTACGGCAGAAATTATCTATAAAGCATATACCTAACTGTAAGATGTAGTCAAAACCAGTAATTCTCACACAGGATGTACTTGAGAAGAATACATCACCTGACATGAACCATCCAAAATCAAGGACATACTAAGATGTTAAAGAAGTTCCTTCACAAACTGTCTGAATCAGGAAAAAATCAACTTCATCCTTGAAGATAGATAATTTCAGAATTTCAGGTCTTAAGAAATACACAGGTTTTAAAACAAATTCAGCACCTTCAAGCACCTAAAAAGCCTCTGGAAAAGATCAATTTTCCAACCTTCCCAGTGAATATGATTTCTTGGGACACTAAAAAATATTCTTATGAAAAGATTCAGGAGACAGTAAGTCCTAAAACCTGTGGTAGTATAAGTAGGAGGAAAAAAATAAAAACAAAAGCAAGCTTTGAAACTCCCATCTACAATAGACAGTACAACAGAGGAAGGGAATACATCCMGTAGAATGGATTTGACTTTTCATCATTAAGCTACAACATGGGCAAAGGAAGAGAAACACAGCAAACGTTATTCCATGCTTATGACATAACACTTGCCTAACATTTTGGCTATTTCTCCTGTAAAAAAACCTACTTCCTGATCATGACTAGTCCTTGCTAAAGCAAGAAGAGTGGCATCTTTTAAAAATAAAATCAGTCTTAAAGTCTTGAATTGTCTATGCCTATCTTGCTCAAACTCCCATATTTAACAAGAAATCAGAATGAATACTTTTCTCACTTAGAATATATTAAGATCACACTGGCAAGTTATGTACTTTAAGTCCAAAAGTAAAGTACGCAAAGTAAATTGTGTTACAATGATTGTGAGTTACAGAGTATGAAGGCAAGGTAATGACACCAGGGCCCATGACTAGACAGTTGATAAGAATATTAGGTAAAACAGATAGTAAGTATATCCCTTCCCATCGACTATTTGCACTATAGAGGCACACGTTTCAGAATAGCTGTATTTACCTGCAGTTCAGTCTGTATAACTTGACTAAGATAGTTCTGGTATGTATCCAGTACTTCAGTGTGCCTTTTAAAAATGTTGTCCTATGTGAACCAATTATTCTCTTTGTGGAAATGGAGGCTGATTTTCGATTCTACTTAAGACGGAAAAAAAAAAGCCTATTTAAAGATTCACTGATGGCTTTGCTATTGCCAAATTTTAGTCATTCTGTAGCTTATGGAATAAAAAGGCACACATGGAGTATTCTCAGAACACACTACAGATACTGAAGATAAACTGCAGCAATAAAGTTTATTATTTCAAAGAACAGTGTAAATAAAGCTTTTATTTTCACTATTCCAGATGGCAGCAGCATATAATTTGCACTGTTTTGACATCATGACCATATTATTCAAAATCATTCTTCCTGCAATTGAACTGAGCAAGAGATTGAAAACAGTAAAATAAAAGGTGTGGGGGGGAAACAAAATCAACATTTTGTAGCAAAGTTGTTATTTTGTAGTATTATTGAAGAACTATGCATATGAATAAATTAAAAAAATACAAAGTAGTTTCTAATTATAAATAAGAGACTTGGATTGAAATGACATAAAGCATCAGAAGATTGCCAGTTAATAAACATTATTCCTACTGAAATAATTTACAAGTAAAATTTTGCCAAAAGAAGTAATTATGAACACACTATAAATTCATTTCACAGGCTCTTCTCTTCAGAGTTATTATATACAGATGGATACTTTTACTTAGCTATGCTATAAATCACTAAAAGAGGATAATGGCAGCATTGTAGGAATAGATATAGGTATCCACTGGGATTTAGCTTAAATTTCAGAGAATTATATCACAAAACTAAAGAAAATTGGACATTGATGAGATGAACTGAGACTTATTAACATTTGCTAAATATTCAACATAAGAACAGCTGCCATACCACCCTGTGGAAAAATATATATTTAAAAAATATTCTTCACATATTGAAGAGGTGRACAAAGGACTTTTGATGCAAAAGAAAACAAATTTGTTTAGTAGCTCTGTATGCAATTATCCCGCAAATTGCAAAGTAATGTCTACATAACACAACACAGGGCCACTTAAACTGAATTACAACATTTGTACGAATGTTGAAGCAGCAATTTCACATTGCATTAAGTCAGTTAACATTCATTGTTATTAGCATTTAGCCTTAAATAAGTTCTCTGTTTTAATAAATGAGTACATCGAGCCTTTAGAATTAGTTATCTTTATAAAGGCAAAAAAATACAAAAGGAATTTGTACTTTTGCCAATTCTTAACATGTGATGAATTAAACAGTACATATAGTCAGCTCTTTTCTAGGTGGTCTGTCTCACTCATATCAACAGCTCTCTTTTAACAATGAAATACTGACTGACAAGGATTTATACTGGAAGAGTCATCTTTCATATTGCAGAACCTCTAAATAAGGTCTTATTCTCATGTTTGTGCTCAGACACTGCCTCAGTTTGCAGCAAAACGTATCTCCTGAACATTATATGATCGAATTTGGGCATACCTGAACTTTTACATATATGTTCTGTTCACTAGGAACAGAAAGGGGAACATCTTAAAAGATGAAGGGAATTCTTCATCCTTCTTACTGGCCAAAGTTATGGTATTGAAAAAAAAGGTGGAGAATGCAAAGTAGTGTTTTAAGTGCCTGGAATCATACATTTGTGGTAAAATAGAGTAAATCTCCAAAGGTGAGAGCATACAGCATGCCACATACTGCCACATGGAAATGTTCAACTATGTATATTTTGCACTGGGGAACAACAGACAAGAGCATGACAAAACAGAGTGATACGAATTTTCATGATTACCATTTCTAATTCACGGCCTAGTTTCCAGACAGGGTTAGGATTAGGATTACATTAAATCAAGGTTAAGTTGGTGTTTGCCAAGAATGAGGATTAAGAGAGTGCATGATTGCTATTTATAGCCCACATTTTTAACATACTAATATCTGCATTTTTATATCATCCTCATTTTCATTTTAAAAATAAAGGGAAAAAATTACAACAGTGCTACGATGAGTCTTTAAGCTTTCATTTTTCTCACCACATAGCTTTATACTGCAAGGAAATAGTGAGATCAGAAACAGATTCATATGTACATAAAGCGCTCTCCTCTTGTTAGTAGTCAGAATACAAAGACTGGTCCATAAAATGTGATCATAAGACAATTATTTCTTTCTATTCATTAATACTCTGTTAAAATATCGATATTAATAAATATCTATGATGGCTTTTATCAATAATTACATCATATAGTTTATTAGCAACCAAAAATACGACAATAAAGATATACTCATTTGAACTGAAAAAAAGAGTACAAACATCTTTTCTCATGCTTCACCAATGAGGATAATATAAAAACTGTCTGGCAAAGGAGTTGTCTCTTTCTACCTCTTCTCTCCCCTTTTGCACTATATGCGCTATGTATCTACTCTAAACCTAAAAGAATGATAATACAACCTAGGTCAGTTGAATGGATTTGGACTGCCTTAGAAGACTCTTGCAGTAACAGCTGGTGACTGCAGCCATTTCAGTCACTGATGTTACAGAGGTTTCAGTTATGATGCATTATTAATTCCGTAATTTTACTGAATACTTTTTTAACGCAACCTCAGTGCTTCATAACCCAAACCGATAACTATAAACAAAACTGACTATACTAATGTCACAGCTGCAAAATTTTAGTAGGTGACAATGGAATTCTATTGGGGAAATCATCAAATTTATTTAAATCTTGTTTTCATATTAGAGTAGTACCATTTTTCTGCATTTCTTGTTCAGAGTCAAGCTTGCATGTCTTGGAAAGGGAAAGGGGAGGATTTTCTTTCTGATAAGGAGGTAGAAAGATGCCCCAGAATACCTAGAATTTCATCTTTTAGAAGACAGAAATGAGGAATAATGATAATTATCCCTTAATAATAATTGTATCCCTTAAGCCTTGACCCAAGATGCCTGGGTCATAAACAGAAATTTATTCGATGTAGTGGCTATGTACTGCAATAGTTTTTTTATGGTGCTTAGAATAATAATAAAATAGAATAATGAAAGATGTCGAGATTTGGATATTACTGCAGTATTTCAATAAATAGCAAACATAATGATGAAAGACAAATGAAAAAATGGTTTCAAAGCTTAAAGAGAATGAGGAAGAAGAGRGATGAGATATGTTCTCAGACCAGACAATGAACACTGGAAAAACTCAGCTGAAGTTGATGTACTGCGAAACTCAGTATGTTGACCACTACATTAATTATAGGGGTATAAAATATGCAGTTTTTTCTAAATGTAGTGCAGTTCTCATTTTCATTGGACTGAAAAGTCATTTAAAATTTTCATAATGCTTACCAGACTTTGACCCAAACATCAGTGCATATAGCAATTGTTTGTTTTCTTTTTTCTTTCCAGTACTATGAATGTCTATCTACCAACTAAAAGATACTTAGATGAAATAAGAAAATGCAAGACAATGCAACAYCTTACATGTTACTTTTCTAATATTTCTGAGCTAAAAACAATCAAAAACATTCTCAAATGATGAAATACACAAAATCTTTGAATCTGTTGGAATTTTTAACAGAAGTAGTAGCTGCTGGACAACAGAATTTCCTTTGTAACTGGACAGTGAAGCTCTTCCCAGTGGCCTGGCTGTGGAGGGAATGGGTGTGCTTTAGTCTTCCTGATTCTGAGAGAGGGATGTCTCCTATTTCTCTTTCCATCTCTGAAAACATTCTCTCTGTCTCACAGATATCAAGAAGATGTGTAGRTATCTGTAACAGGCAAAGAGAGGCCTAAGAGAAAGAAGTGAGCAGGCATGGATTTCCTTTGTGCTTGTGTTTCAGAAGCATTAACTCGAGGCAAGATGCAACAATGTCAAGGAAATGTCAAGATGAGGAGGTTAGAGGGTATTTTCTTCTGAGGGAAACAAATCATTTCTATTCTAGAACAGAAGGACAGAAGAGCTTTTCGCATAGAAGACAAACAYTGCTTAAGAAACAGAAGTACAACTCCAGGCTTCTCACAAGTCTATGTCCAAGTTTGATAATTATTACTGTCTGATAAATATCCTTTACTGAGTACGGAGTTAAACAGAGATCCAGTAGACCCTCCCTTAATGGCTCAAAGAATACCTGTGGCTTAAAACATGTTCTACATAACTCCTGTTTTATGTAACATCTGTTCTTAAAGCCGAGGGYAGGCTTTAGGCTAACATTTTAAAGGTTTTCTTCTCAGAAAAGACTCACAGATTTATGATGTCACAACCATAATTTTGCACAAATAAATGCAACTAACRACATCCTGCTACAAATTAAAAACACTTCCTGCCTCCAAAATAAGAATCGCATAATCGGCCTCAGCCTGAAATTTCTACTGAATCTACCCACAATTTTACTGCTGCCAGACTAAAGTAAATGGGAGTACACTGGAATTTAACACATTTCACGTGTAATAGGAAACACAGTTGCTGTAGATGATAATGTTTTTATTCTGTGTTATCGTGTGTAGGAAAACATTCATTATCCATCCAGCCATGCTTTCTAGCAGGAGAGACTAGGCATGACAGAGGTCCATCTGCAAATGAGGAACGGAGCACCTGGTATGCTAAAGCKGTGTTCTGCCCAATTCATTACGGACTAGCAGCACTTGTATTCGTCGTCCATAGCAGTTTTTGCACTGATAAGCGTAAGGCTGATATACAGCTGCCACAAACTGCTAAAAACAGCAGACTCAAGCAGGCATCCTAAAAGGCTAAAAGAAAGAGATGCACTTCAGGCATGTCTCTCGCATACTTATCCAACAGTAGCCGCTAATATTTTCCATGGAACTATAAATACTGAGTGATKTGGAGATAAACTCATATCATGCTGAACAAAGAATAAAAGAGGATTTACCCAGCTCTGCTGTAACTCTCTTTGCAACTCTACTAATTGCACCACAACATTGCCAATAATCTGAAGCAAGGTCTTCATTTTCTCCTGTGCCTTAAAGCAAAAAAAATAACACACACTGATTTAAGAACATGAATCACTGATGATGTCCGCAGTGGAACATTGGGATTCCCTAAGCTTACACATATATATATATATATATATATGTATGTATATAAAACTTCATGGAAAGCAGCACATGAAGACATTACTTTGCAGCTGAAATACCTACATCCAGATAGAACAGCTGAAATAGGATCTGGAAAACAACTAAGATGACAATTCTGTGCGTACCACATGACAAGTTGTATGAAAAAGAGTTGGAGTTGTGTATAATCTCAGCAATGAAACTGTTTCTCACTGGTTTTATTAGTAATAAAAGTCATAATAGCTTTTGTAACTAAATACAAAACTCATTTCTTTTACAGAAAAGAGATCAAACTATTTTCCTGTAGGCTAGAGTGGTATGAAGGAAGATTATTATACGTATTTTCTTTGAAAAAGTGTAGAGCAGTGCAAATATTAAAGTAACTGAGAAATCATTTCTGCAGCTAAATGAATATATAGAAATAAAACCTAAAACTATGCAACAGCATTTTAGTATCTTGTATTACCTCAAGATGACTTAAAAAATGAACTTGTCCATGCTAAAATGCATGCTAAAAGCTTCTCCTTTTATTTTATTAATGTGTTAAAATACCGCTAAGCATAGACGTTAAAACTGAGCCTGTTCTAAGTATTAACTCAAACAGTAAAAAAGAAATTACGAAAAGCAGGTTGTTTAGTTTTGACTTTTCAATAACTTCCAGTTCCTTTGTCACATCTTCCCAATTTATAGCTAGCTTTGTTTTGTACTCTTGCCCTGAGCACTGTGCTCCTGGAAGCATTTTGTCTAGACTGTTTACACTGAGTCTTAAAACTGTCCTGAAGAGGATGCATCATAACTTTTAATACRACACATCTATACTCTCATTTCAGGATCTGAGGAAAGTATATCGACACAAATACTGTTAGCTGAGATGCTCCACTGTAGCATCTGATCTCCCTAAATTTACCAGTAAGTTGCCCGAAAAGMGCAAATCTTTGAAAATAAATTCTTTTGATTTTTGGCCTTGAAAATTTCTATGCTTCTACAAAGCAAGAGACAACTCGTTCTCTATTTATCAAACTTTGTTAGCTATTAGTCCCAAATTTTCCAAGATGAGTATTAAAGTTATTGCATAATTTTTTGGCATTTACTAGCTGGATTTGCACAACTGTCAAGAKCCCACTGAGGCTGGAGTCAGCACTTGCACTTCTGCAATGTTCTTGCCTGAAAACACTGGAAAATTCTGCCCAAAAATGTCCAAAAGCCCTTAGAAAGGACATACCCAATGAACTCCTGTAATTCTTCTGCTATGTCTGTGATCTTTTCACTAGCTCACATGGTAAGTAAGATAATGTGACTTATTGATACTAACTTTACTCACCAAAAGAAAAACAAAATAGTGCTGTTGCCGTATTACCTCCACATCCAACTGTTATAATCTTGAAAAATTCACACTTGAACGTTTATATATCACTTTAAAATAGTTATCAGTTGAGGAACTGTTGTGTTTCTCACAACAGAATCTCTGAAAATTGTCAAAATTTCAAAACTAATAACGAATGTCATAGATAATATTCTTAACTTTGCACACAAATTTAGGTAATTCTGTCCTTCCATAAAAGAACATAAAAATTCTTCAGAAATAAAAATTTAATGCAGGAAATCAGAAACTATGAAGAGTGTGAAAGTCACAAATGTCACAAGGAAACTGGGAGAAAATTTTTCTAATTATTTTCACTCAGGGAAAAGTGGATMTCCAACACGCTATTGATTTTGCAGTAATGTATGTCATAATGCTAAGTAAAGATGCGCACAACAAAAAAGTATGGCTAACAACTTAGTGAAGTAAAGAAATTTAGTGATTTTTTTCTGAGCACTCAAGATTATGTTTATTTATATTATATTTATTCTCAGCACTCAATTTTAGGAGCTTTCAGAGATACAATTTTGTTTATCTTTTTACTTTATGAGTAAGGGTTATTTTCAATGAAGGGACAAAACTAATTTTAATACCTGTTATTTATGTAACTTGATTTTGGAAAAAAAAAAAATAAGTCAGCTTATCCACTAGAGTGAAAAAAAGCATAGTTATGTTTGCATCGCTCCACAGAATTAAAGCAGAATTTTCAAATTTAATAATCTATTACTTTTTCTGTGTTTTTTTTACAGTATTTAATTTTTACGTATGAAAGACAGAGAATAAGCATTCAGACATTATTTTTGACTCTAAAAAGCACCTGTTCCAAAACAGTTTTATTGCTATAACCACAACACGTTAGAAGAAGATGCTTTAACAGCACATTTGCACCATTTTATTAAGACTGCATGACTAAAAAATTAGGGCAAAAAYATTTATCTTTTTTTTTAATCTAGGCAGTTTATCTCAAATAATCACATGAAGAATACTTTATTCCTGCCTGACAATGCCTTTAAAAYTTCTTCATGGATGAGACAGTTTATCTAACTAAAAGTAAGTGAGTAGTCTCACTGAGATAACTGATTATAATAGAATTATTTAGATACTTAAGTATCTTGCTGGATCAACTGTCACATTTTCTAAATGGATTGCCATTTTATTCACAGGCTATTTCATGTCATGCTCTCCCTCTCCTCCAAATATGTAATTTGACAAATGTTTTAGTAATTGCCTCCCCCCACACACACAYGACAAATACTGCATTTGCTTTCCCCAGTGTATCAATGAAAACAACTTACATTTATATGCTGTCTCACTTATCCGCTTGAAGATTCATAAAACGCAGTTTAGATTTTATGATAAGTACCAGAAAAAAATTAGATATGCAACATCAAGAATGCTTCATTCCATCAGGTGTTTGGGATAGTTCTTATGCTTAGCAGATACAATGTTGCAGAAAAGTAAATGACTATTTTATAATGTCATGAGCAGAAAAAGAAGCCACTTAATGAACGCTCATCAAGCTACTTTTAGTCTGCACAGGCAGCTGTTTAACACAAGCAACACTGAAAACTGGCTACTAGAAAACCTAGAGAGAAGAGCCATAGGTAATTTTCAAGTTGCTGCTTAGGCAGTAGAAGTGAACTAACATGTAAACACGTAAACTCTGATTAAAAGTGTCTCAGGATTTTACCATCCTTCTTGGTTAACATATTCCATTTTTTTTGTCTCCCAATAGTATGCCACGACAAACATGATAAAAYTCCTAGCAGTACACTAAAGCATCTGCTGAGTACTAACTAAGTGGGAAGACTGTCACTTACTATCACCACTTGCTTTACCAGTGAAGTCTTACTTGTACATAACCTTTGCTTTGAGGAGGTTATAAGATTGAAAGTTCACAGCAGGAGGTCATAGGGAAGTAGGTAAAYAACTACTTTCTCAGTCGGGAAGAAATGTTAGGTTAGTAATCAATGCAATAAAAAATACGGTTTCTATTTTTCTCCAGATGTGCACATAATACCCGTTAATGTTAACAAGAGCTACAGAAGTGCATCAGAAGAACAGCTGCTATAAAACCTAGAATGCTCTTTGACACATAAAAAAGTATTGCATCTGCTTGTATGAACACCTCACATGACATGAATGCTCTATAAATTGTATAGCAACTGTATTAATACCATTAATTGCATTAACATTCAGAAATTTATTTGATTTTATTTTACTATGCATTTTTCTGATTTAGGTGATTTCTGTTTTTCCAGCTGTGAATAATTTTATTTTCTTATAGCAAGTTTCTGTTTTATCCTTCTGTATTTTTCTCTACACTAGTACAATAATTTATTTTTGTGACAGAACTGTCTTTTCTATAAGACTATAGAGATGAATGTTAAGAAGATATTTATTTCAGCTTTATGCTTTGGTCTTCTTCATTTTTTTTTACTCCGGAGATAAAGTAGCTTTCAGAACCCTTTTTCTTTTTTATTTTCTCATTTCTTTCAGTAGAGGAGTTTTTCAGTCAGTGTTTAGACTTCTGAAAAAGCCTGCCTCCCCAGAGAGTTATAACTACTTGTCAATCTCTCAAAAGCTAAAGATAAGAATTTAAAGTACTCGTTTTGTTTCAACTATAAAGTTAACTCCAAGTCCCCCTCCTGTTGGTATACAAAAAATGCACTTGAACTTACTGGAGCTTTCAACTTTGGTTGCCTGCCCAGAGCACAGCAGAGGCTGAAGTTGCTGGTGGCTCCAAGGCTTGCTAGCTGCTCGAGACMCCTGCTGAGAGTGACTGTGCTGCTGCAACACAGCGCCACCACAACATGCCACTGGTGCAATGCAGTGCTGGTGCAATGTTCCTCTGGTGCAATGGACCTTTGCTGCAATGTACTGCCACTACAATGTATGGCCAGTGCCATACAGCGCCATTGCAATAAACCACTGCTGCAATGTACCGCTAGCGCAACGTACCACCTCAGTGCAACACCTGGCTGGTGCAGTCTACCAGCACTGCCTTCTACCTCTGAGGCAATTTATCACTGGTGCAATATGCTGCAGGTTCAAACATACAGGGCCACTGTACAGTTGAAGGGTTTGGTGGTAGCTTGTGTGCTGTCTGAGCACATACCAAAGGAGGACTAGCCTCAGGAAGATCTTACCAAGGGTTTCAAAGTCCTGGTAGGGATGACTCCTTCTGCCCCCATGATAACAGCCTCCACAGTTTTGGTGTTGCTTTAACTCTGTTGGCCAAACCGGCTATTTGTAGCACTGAAAATCTAAAGATCACTGAACCAGATTTGGTGGGACCACGACTATTCCTGAGCATAACAATTCAGTTTTCCCTGCCTCAGCCTACCATCTGTCATGTTAGCGTGATGAAACTCTGACTTCTGAGGTTGCTTAGAGATGTATGGGTGGGCACAGCCTCCTAAGAGTCAGATACACTAAATCGTTACAGCCGCTCTTATGCTTTTTTGCCTTTTCATAATATGCTCCTTACATGCACAGGGACAGTCAAGTACTCTCACAATTTGGAGGGAAAAAATGGTGCTTGCCAACTTACTACAATATAAAGACTTTGAGTAAAACTCTTAGAAGAATTAAAAATAAACACATAAGAGAAGCACTGATAAAGCTAAAACATCTTTAATATTATCTGCATGGCAGAACACATCCTTACAAACACATCTGCCTGCAAACACCATGATGTAGCTGTGACGAAGACATCCACGGGACACAAAAATTGTGGAAATAGCCTCAGTTTGTTTGAGAAGTGAATGTTACAGAATATAATCATTCCTCCACAGATATTGATAACCATCCCATGCTTTCTGAGTTGAGTAAAATATGTTATTTTACTTATTCTTTCACTTTTTTTCTAACTCTAGCTAGGAATTAAACATTAGGAGGAAGAGCTGGATTCTGTTTCTTCTTGTACACCAGGCAGTTACCCTTCATTTCAGTGAATGACTCTTCATAACTGATGTTCAGATACAGTCAATGAAATGAAAAATTTCCTTAACTCTATTTCACCATTTCTAGAATCTGTAGATTATTTCTTAATTTTATTCATGTTCATTTTAAGTTAGTACTACATTTTCAGGAAAATGTGGGAAAATGGCATAAAATGTAAGAAAGTAAGTTTTGGGGTATATTCAAGTATTGATCACTTTTCATAAATTTGAAATTCAGAAATTAATTAAAAAGAAACAAATAAATAATCTCTTACAGAGGACTATAAACCACCTTGGACCAGAACATGGTTATTCTTGCTCATTAACTAAATTTGACACCACACTAAGAATACACAGTCTGGACATAAACTACTTGAGCTCAGGGATTTTAGGAAGTATTTTTCCAGTAATTCACATTGCCAACTTTACCACAGAGGCTAAGACAACAGTGATTAACCTCATCTACAGCTGGTCTAAGGCAATAGAGTTTCACTCTGTCGATCCCAGTAGCTCATGGCAGAGATGGAACACATCTACCTCCTTTTTTCCTGTGCAAACCACTGCTTTGTTTCATGTTAAGTGGAGGTAAAACACACCTAGCAGGAAAGGATGGGCAGTGTTCAAAACTGACTTGGTAAATATGCTAAACAGCTCCAAGATTTTGGTTAAGTGAGATTTTATACCCATTTCTATATTCCCCATGACTGAATTGCAACTCATTCTCGCTGTGGAAGAAATTGAAATACTAATTTTCTGAAAGGGGGCTCTAAGGATTTTAAAGGTCAGCTCTTCAGATTTTTTATGGAAGATGCTTGTGTGATGGTAATTTGTGTCGACACTCCTCAGKGATCATTCAGCTAGTCAGACCAGGTTTCTGCTAGTGAGACAGTTTAGTGTTCACAGCATGGGTGTGCTATGCTGCCCTTCCACCGATATGACTTCTGAGACGAGATTTGCAGTCTGTGCTCTACGCTGCAAAGTCAAGGCAGTACTGTTAACTCATTTAAAACTAATGGTCGATGCCATTTTAACTCAAATAATTTCTCACTGTGTATTTATCTTCTATCAGTGTCCTGCCACTTGTTCTAGCTTAGAGCATACATTAAAGGCTCCTAAAATGCATGAGATTTGAAAAGCTCAGCGCTTTAGATGAAATCTTTTCTGTGTATGTTTGATAGGAAGAAGTTGGCTGGCAGCGTACGGTTCTGAAAATCTGAACTCTGTATGATTAGAAGTATTGTGGAATCACAAGTTTGCAGTGCAGAATTGGAAAATTTATATAATTTTCCTTCTGCAAATGGTTTCTAAGGACTTCGTGTACAGAACAGAAAGTCTATAAACAAATACACTTTATTAAAACATATCTATCTTTTTTCCACACAAATAAGTATAATAAAACACCTCCCAGACAAACACCTCCACCAAAGACCAGTGTAGTGCCTCTCCTCTGAAACAAGAACAAAAAGAACCCAAAATAATTGAAAATTTCTTAGGAACATAGAATTGTAATGTTTTTAAGCATAGTAACTGAGATTAAACATCTGTAGCACATCCCCATCAGCAAAAAGGAAACTGACATACTCAAAGGAATAAAAGAACAGCCTGTGTTACATTTTTTCTTCCCTTTACATATTAAACCATACACAGGAAGACTGAATGGGAAATATACGCCAGTATTACAAAATGAAAATATTTCAAAGTTGCAGAAATTAATTACAATTTGTATGTTGTGTCTTGATCAGCATACTTAACCTCTTTGATCATATCTTTATTGAGAACTTCTCTTTGTCTACAATTACTGATAGCTTTCTTCCTCTCTGCGTTCTTTGGCAGGGTTTGTGAGTTTAATCAGAATCAATTAATTGCTGCATTCCCCCATCCTCACTAGCATGCAAGCTGATATCACCATTCACAATAGCTGATCCTGATTTTTAAGCTTTAAAATCCTATCAACTGTAACTCTATGCTATGTTTTATAATCAGCTCTCTGAGGAAATCATGAGAAATACACATTCACATCCTCAAAGTACACTGTTCTCACTGCAAGACAAAATACAGATAGAAGGAGTGTTTCAAACGAAAGACTCCTGCAAAGATAAAGTATGTTGTGCAACAACAATGAAAATAAACTCTTTCTTTATTCATAATCCAAACACTTAAAGGCATTTCTCCTCTCCCCAGGTTGATCATATACTTAGCTATAAATTTATGTAAGAGTTTTTAAAAAGTGATTTTCATATGTGCTATTTCAAATGACTTGGCTGTTTTTTTTTAATTCAGTGGGGGAAATAAATTTTCTCTCAGTAGCTTCTGAAAATAAGACAGTAAAATGGCAGATGTTCTGAAAAAATACAGGAAGAATACAGCACGGTTCCTCCATAACCATGGAGGTAACCTGAAAAAAAAGCCTGTCAGGATTGATTTTTTTTCCCCCCAGTTTCCTTATAAGAAACTATGTTTTGGAAAACACACAAATATTTTTGCATGTATTTTAATCTTTAAATATATTCAATTACACTAATGGTGAAAAAGTAAGCTACAAATTTATAGTGGACTTTCTTAACAACACAAAAGGAGTAATGTGTTTTCTGTTAAATGCATAGTCATCAAGTCACAGAGGAATGATTATATTTGTTTTCTCCACGGCTCTGGGAACACCAAATCACATCTTATTTTACTGCAACATATTGATTAAGTAAATGGAGTTCAGGAAACAGCAATAAAACTTATGAGGTACCTGAATGATGTAATTCATTGTGCAAGCTGAGGGGACTAAATATAAGAGCTCTCTTAGCAAATAATTAAAATAAATAGCAGTCCAGGAGGCAAAGGATGCCCAAAAAACAGGACAAGGTATAAAATGAGGTCTTTCAATCAGTTATAAGCAGCATCTGAAGTGATGTAAGAGGGGAAGCACTGTCTGCTTACTCTACTAACTTAGTTTGGGAATAGCATATAGAAAAAAAGAGAAACAGAAGGATAAGATAAAAGGAATGACAATCTTAACAACAATTGTTCAATTGTAGTATATATACTGAAAAATTGAAAAAAGGATAAATACTTAAACAAACTCAGAGCACTTAGCTAAATTCCTAAGTTTGTTTTCTAGCTAGTCTTGAAGTTGATGTATGTAGCYGATCTATATAAACAGGCCTCAAATTTCCCATTTTGATGTTTCTGGATATATGATGTTTTTGCTTCAAAAAATATACATTCCTAATGTCCTTGTAAATGAACCCCCAAATATCTTTGCTTAACTCATACTTCAAAAGCATATTATGAATTTATAATTTATTTCTTACTATGTATAGGGTATTTTCTTTCATTTTGAAATTATTTAACTTTTTTTTTTTCATCTGTAATTGCACATGGTACAATGTGAGCAACCCAAGAATGGGTATGAGCAAGAAACAATATATTATTTCCATTCTAATGTCACGTTATGCTTTTTAGGCTATGGCACTTGGTGGTTTTATGCAGTGAGTATTTTATATCATTGGATGAATAGCTGCATTTTATCCATTTTATTGTAAAATCTTTGTAGCGAGTGTCATTGTATGTGCTTGCAGTACGTCCGGTACAATGGTGCTTCAGACTTGATTAGAAACACAAAGCAATTGCAACTCAAATAAAAATGATAATAATATTTGTTGATGGAAATATTAGATAAATATATGACAGTTGATGAGACTATATCATTCACTAAAGGGATTTTGAATCCACTGTTCTTTTACTTATATAAAACCTGAGTGCTGTTTGTGATAGTGGAACATTTTCATTCATTCCACACTGGAGCAAATGCAAAATAATGACTTAATATATGATAAGAGTATCACTAGTGGAAATAGTTCCATTTTGTTAAATAAATTAGTTTGAGCTATCACATGCCCCAAAGTAAATGGACAGCTGCAACAGTTTTCAGTAAGCTATTAGTGTGCAAAGATAAAATGATGCACTTTTTTGCTTAGACAAAAGCTTGGTACAATAGCCAAAACAGCTGATTTGATAGATTCAAGACTTCATCCACACTGCCATGAAAACTGTTTAGCTTTACCTTTCAAATAGAGAGATGAGAATCTGACACAATTTAAAAGGCTATTTCTAGGCTGTCAATCAGAGCAGGCCAAGCGATGAACGCTTATTTGCAAGTTAGTGGGAACATGCCAAATGTGGACACAGAAATTAGACTGTTACATTACTCTATGAAACCTGGATACAGAAATACAGGCAAAAAAAAARAAAGAAAGAAAGAAAGAAAAGCAATCAGATAAAAAGAAAAATGGTATCTGTGGGGTTTTTATTTGTATTGATGAATGGTTAAATAAAACAAATATCAAAGCAAGGAAAAAGGAAAATCATCCAACAGTTGTCATCAGTTATCTAATAGAGACTCCATGTCTTGTCTTAGAAAAACAAATAAATTTAATTGTTATTCAGATAAGTGGAATGAGATGCAGAATTGTTGTTAAAAAGAAAATTTTATTATATTGCAATAATATTTTATGTATTTGTTTTTAATTGCTGTCCTTGGTGATCATAATTGAATTTCAATTATACAACCACTTTGATGCTCTGTAAACATATCAAATATAGCTGAATATTAGTGGGATAGAAGAAAGAATATTCAACTATATAAACATTTGTAAATGTTCATCAACTTGCAGAATCAAGGAGACTGCAAATGTAAAGTACTGACTAGGTCAATAGTCTGTTTCATTCAGGATTCTTCCCAATGGCCCATTTTCTAACCTGTTTTTTCTTATCATATGTTAACTGCTCTGTGCCTGTGATCATACATGTACATTGTAGTCCTTTACATTTCCCCATCCTGAAACTGTAACTGATACATATCTCCATGTTCTCTATTATGAATGTTATCAAAGTATTCAAATTAATGAATATAGTATAAACATCCTTAACAAGGAAAAAAAATATCAGATCCACTTTGTCTGAAGTACTCCTTTGCAGCATTACAACTTCACAGCCATTAAGTTAAGAGAACATGGTCAAAGAAAAGGTTACATGGTGGGAATGTAGCTGCATTTTTATTGTCTAATAATTCTATCAAATAGTTTCTTTAACTCTTTTCTTTCTATTTTCCCTGTTTTGGAGTAATTAAATACTGATGTGTCTTTTTAGAATAACATTATGGAGAGGCTAATTAATAGAAGACTAATTCTAAAATAGAAGGTAGATGTTATGATGAGAAGATGAACCATAAAATAAATAACAGCAAACTGTCAAAGTTGTGTATTTTCAAGAATAAAAATTATCCAGAAAGAATTAAAGCCAAAAACCAAAGCAAACAACTCATCTGCCATAGGAGAAATATATTTGTTTGGTTTTTTGTTTAATTTTTGAATTGTAATAGTAAGCTTTGATACAGATTTCATCCTTCCTCTTTTCCTCTTCAGAAAACTAACATAATATGTGCACATTATCATATTATTCACTCTTTTTGTGTATAACATCTCTTTTTCTGTCTTGGATAATTAGACAAAAAAGCTATTTTTTCTTCCAAAACAAAATATGCATTAGCCTTCCAAAATTTATGTTTAGTATAAAATTTATCAGAATTAAAATAAGTATCATGAATTTGGGAAAATTTACATTTGCATTTCTATTTTGGGGAGTTACAAGCTTTTTTCTTACCTAAAATCCAGTCTTATGTAGGAGWTTGTCTTCACCACCAACAGAGCTAAAAGTTTTTCTTTCCCTCACTCCCTTTCTCCTCATTCCTTCCTTCTTTCTGTCTTTGTGACTGTCTGTATTTAATATAATACCAAATAAAATTTTAAGGAGGCAGGAATTTCAGGAAAGCTTGATATAGTTTTGATCAAGAACTACCAATAAATAGGTTCTAAGAATACTAAGGCCCCAGGTTACAATGACCTTGAATCATTATTACAAGGGAAAATAATAATTAAAAATAACAGCAAAATCTATCATAATAATCCTGTTGTTAATAACAGTAAAAATGATTCTTTGTTCAAAGTCATATCTATCTTGTGATGTAGTTAGTCAGAAATTGCAATGAAATAGCTCCCTTCTCTCCTGATAGGGAAAAAAAATGCTTCATCTTGAAGACAATATGCACAATAAGCTTTTTTTTTGCTGAAGTGGACTAACAGAAACATCAGCACTGGTGCTATGATATCACTGAAAGACTTGTTGCATGACTTGAACTTTTGACTAAATAATCACAGGGGAAGCAAGATAACAGCTAAGCTGAGGAAGAGCACATAAAGATAGCAGAGGGCAGCTTTAGACGTAAAAGCTTTCTTATCACAGAAAACATCGCATCTTTAAGACTCAAAACTCTCATTTGCAAGTTCTCTGATAAGATTATTTAAAAGGATGTCTTTTTGGCTAATCAGATATTTCAAATGTAAATCTATAGCTATGGAAAGACCCAAGACCTACAAAGAAAGATTAACATTAATTTAGAGAATGTTCTCCATCTACAACCTTGCACAGTACATTGATTTCCCTTCTGTTGTTCCATATCAATACCAAGGGGACCCACATGGAAAGCTGATATTAGGACAGAAGAATATTCTCCTTTCACAGTAATTTTCATTATCCAGGAAACAGTAACATCTTTACATGTAAATGAATCAAATGCCCAATAGTAGGCACTGAATAGCCTAGAATTGCAAATATTTTGATAAGGTTTTAAATTCATTTTCTAATCATTTCTGAGGAGCTTAAGTAATGGTGTAAAATACGCATGTCATAGATCTCTTTGCATTATCTCTCTTTTGCAGAAATTTAAATGTTGATACAGTGCAGTTATGGTTGGTCAATAATCACATAGGGGGTTAGCAGCAAGGYTGAAAATAAAAAAACCCCTAAGCTCTGCCTTTGAAAGAACTCTGTTCTCATCATGGGAAAAATCTTTCTGTTCATGTACTTATGGTCTTACAAGTACCTTTCTGAAAGTAAATAATTACTTTCACCTTAGTTATTCCACAGCAGACAGTCTACTGCCCTTACTACATCTGTCACCCATTTCCAATAATCCAAGCATTTCAGACTCAAAAGTACACAGTGCTGAAAATAAAACATATGCAAGACAGAAATGGATTTCTATCAGAAATGTCACTGGCAAATATCAGGCAGGGTTGACTATATTTTGTTTTGAAGGATGTATCTAAAATGAAAATACTTCTTCGACAGAAAGCTTACACTGCCCCTCATCAACTTCTACCGAATTGCTCAATCCTTTCCTTTACACTGCACAAGAAGCTTGAAAAACTGGTGTTAAACTGCAACACCATGAAGTGTGGCTGCCACAGATAATTGCAGCCCTCTGGGTGATAATTTACTGACAGCTGCCTATGTTTGTTACTACCCCAGGCTCATGATTAACACAGGGGGAACCCGACCAAGACCCTCTTAGCCATGCACAAACAAAACCACATTAAGTTTTTTGGAAGACTTAGGGCATTAGGAACTTCTGTGAAATTCTTCACAGAGTATCTATTTCAAGAATTCTTCTTGAAATAATTCACCTGATTTTTTCTTTAGCATAGAGTGACTTTAGCCAAAACAACTCTCATTCTTTAACATGAAGTCTTGCAGGTTCTGTGCCTCCCATGCAATAGCTATTATTTGTATTGTTTTTGTCTCCAGTACAGAGAAGTTTCTGGAAATTAATCTATGCTTTTCTCTAATAAACAGTTGCTGACTACCATGGACTATATCTACCACAAGTTAGCTTTCCTATTCTAGCAGTTTACTGCATGTGTATTTAATCATTCCTATATAACTGTAATTTTATTTCCCTTTTGTCAAAAGGATGTATTCTATATTAAAAATATTTTTAGAATCGCATTTGGTATTTATATGACATAGAAAATAACTGTTTTTATTTCACATCTTTTCAGCACGTCATCTTTTTGGGTGCAGGTAAGGAATAAACCTGTAATTAGGAATGAATGGACCTATTTTCCTAAGATGTAATGAAATTCTCCATCATTTTTATTTTAAAAATGATGATGTAATGAGGTGGGAGACTTAAGTTAATATTACGTAATGGAACAGTGAGAAAGGACATTGTATTTTTAGAAGATCTTACTTCTATTTTCAGCCTTGCCATGGACTTGTACAGCACAGGACAAACTCTCTTCATCTTAGTTTCTTCATTTTTAAAATGGAGACAAAACTCTTTATCTCAGCATACTCTTGGGAAGGCCTTAAAATTACTGGAAAGCACTTTTAGGTCACTGCTTGAAGATGCCATACAGTTTCAAAGTAATCACATTAATACAATTTCTGGTTCTACAAAGCAGGTAAGGCTCTGAGAGCTTCTTATTAACGGGTCTTCATTGTTGACCTGAAGGAATCAGCTTAGTAGATGAGACAGCAGTTCAGATATGATGTGTCTGGTCTCTTCAGAGAGGTAGGTAACAAGAATTGGTTTTTAAATAATGACATTATGACTGCAGCTTCTGTTAAATGGACACGTGTCCATTAGAAATTGGAATGTGATTGCTAAATCAATCTTGCACACAATACTGGCCATCCAGTTCAATAGTTATAGTCTCCCACCAGCCTGAGACTAATTACAACAAATGAACTGATTTTAAAACTGAATTGCTCCTCTCTGCCATTTTACGACAAGTTTTGTCTACATGCTGTAAGGATGTAGACACTTCAATATGAAATCAATCAAGTTGGTATTTTGACTTTTTAGATAGCAAAATTTCTTACATTGCACCAGAACTATAAGCCAGAACCTGGCTTCCTATTCCTTTTTCGAAATACCATCAAGCAGTGAAAGATAATGAATATATCAGAAAAAGTTCAGTCAGGAGGCCTGCATTTTATTTTGTATGGATTTTGAACATTTTTAAGAGTATTCAAAGCACACCCCCTTAAAAGGCAGCAATAGAAGCTACACAGTAGGAGAAACAACATGTTCTAAGGCTTTTCTTCTTTCCTTCTATCCTTCTTCATCTCTTCTTTCCTTCCTTCCAGCTAGGAAGTCTGCATGTGATGGAAAAATTATCTTTTCAGATTTCTGTACTTGAGATGAAGTAAGTAGACTAGCCATGCTAGATGTACTGAAGTAGTCAAATATTTGTAGTTGTGATTTTAAGGGCACTTTAATATATTTAGGTAACAATTCCTGTCTAACATGCTTGAGTAGGAGGTTTGGACTAGATGATCTCCAGAGGTCCCTTCCAACTTCAATCATTCTGTGATTCTCCGTGATTCTGTAATAACTCAGTTCTGATTGCTCAATTAATGTTTCCCACAGACAAAAGTAAGTGATTTTATTTGATTTATATTTGGTTTTGGTCTTTTATTTTGGACTATTTGTTTTTATGAACTACTATTATTCGTAAAGAAAAGTATTCAATAATGAAATAAGAACATTATGATTAGCTAAAAAGGCAAAAGGATTCTACGCATTAGCCTCTGCATTAATCGTGCTCAGATGGACTAAATGCATTCACTCTAACAAGCGACTAAGTATATCTGCATAGTCTTCCCTTAGGCAGTCCAAGGTTTTGTGAGTGTGAAGGAACAATTGAGATTTTGCATTAATTTGTGTATGTAGATGCACCTTTTAACATCCAGCTACAAATAAGAACTTAGGTTCGGTCACAAGAAGTACAAAGAATGCTCATGCATTGTGAACATTCATAGAGATACACAAATAAATGCTGCTCATCTCTAATATTTCTGCCTTTACTTGTTTTCTGTGAAGCCACACTTACCATCAACGAATTAGATAACCTTTATGGAAATAAAGGCAATTCATGTGCAAGTATTACCTGAGTAGCCTTCTCATTACCATATGTTAACCCTCAAGCTGTTTTATGCTTTCAAAAACGGTAGACCCTTTTTTCCCCCCTAGAGAGAGGGGAAAAGCATGTTGATGACATATGAGATTACTTACATCTTTTATTTAAATTCTGAAAAATAACTTGCGTATTATTTTTGGAAAATAGAACAGAAAATGAATATCAAATATTTACTCAATGAAATCTCTGTATGAACTGTATACTGTGTGTATTTTTCTACATCACTTCTATGTACTCAAAACAGTCAGATTTGCCTCCAGTAGGAGGTYAGAAAAACAGTTTGAATACTAGCCACTGAGGATTTAAACACCTGAAATTTCTTGGAAGTAGGTGAAATGCCTCATTGCTTTGTACGTTAGATGAAAATAAAATAAAAATGTTTGTTTCTATATAAAGTTTAAGGATAATTTTTCAATTTTTGATATGTTTCTCCTTTTTTATTTTTCCATTATGATATAGTCACATCTAAAATGTGACTGGCAGGATTCCAGGTGTTTTAGTGACATGTCCAAAAAGAAGCTGACTATGATTAGAATGCCCTGTACAATTCCAATCCTCCTAGTGTACAGATGCCAGGAAATGATTTAAAAAGTTGTGAGAAGGCAGGGAAGAATATATATATATATATATATTTTTTCCCTGAGACAAGGGAAAGGGGTCAAAAACTAAAAGCCGCAAGGTAAAACAAAATGTTTTAAAGCCTGTTATATAACCAGTCTTGCATAAAACTTTAGAGCTTTGTCCTATACATATTTCTTTGTATACAAAATAAATCATATCTATGACCAGTCATCACTCAGAAACTTACTCTCCTAATCCTCTTCATCATCCTACTCTCCTAATCCTCTTCATTATAAAGGTGCTAACTACAGTGGAAAGATGTCTTTTCAGTTGCATATGGGAAAAGTGTGCCTGAACCTGTAAAGGGTGCCTTTATATCTTGTTGATCTGTGYTCTTGCACAGAGTCAATGTGAATTGCAAGAATTAGATCTCTGAGGGAGAAAAGAATTGATAGCATAAGTGGAGCATAAGTTGTTGATAGTAGGTCAGCAGCTAAACTAAGGTACCAGACATTTTCTCTGGAAGAGAAGGTGATCGCAGATATAAAAGAGCTGAAACAGTTACCCAGCAATCTAGGGAAATGCATTTTTCTCTCCCACCACCAGTTCAAACAGATTCCATCAATATTTCCATGACAAAGTACTASATACGAAACTTGCCTCCGCATCTAGGTCAGACAGCTGGACAAATATCCCTGCAGAAGCAAAGTTTCTGCTGAAGTCTGCACAGGATTTGCTTGAACAACAAATGTATGATCAAGTCTTAGTTGACAAGTCTGAATAGTCCCATGGAGTGTAAGTCCCAAGGCATATAAGACAGAAAATCCTAAAGCAAGCTGATACTTTTCAGCAACAGCTTTAGATAATGAAGTAGGAACTAATTCAGGGAAACCCTATGACCTATATAATACCAGCGGCCAGACTAAACAGTCTTAACAGTCCCTCATGGCTTTAAAATCTATGGATTCAGGAGGACTGAGTCTCTGAATCTGAATCTGATTCACTGTACAATTTTAGAGAAAGCACAATGCCTCTTCTTCTCAGTTTCTCCATATGAAAATGTGTATCCTTTCTCACTCTATTTTATAAAGATGCCATAAAGAATAAGTAATCAATGACTACATATCGTGACAAACATGTAAAAGTTTGTAAATACTTAGTAAGGGTAGTGTATTATCAAAAGACAAYTCAAAGAACCAAACCTGATATATAATAAGATTTCACTGTCATTCACAGCTACTTAATTGAAGTAATCAAAAAATAGTATAGAACACTTCAAAAGAAAACAAATGAGAAGACTACTTATCCAGATTTACCACTGAATTCCCTGGTTTTTATAATATATGCCATACCAAAGCATTTATATACATGTACTTATAAAATTCCCATTGTATTAAAAAATACAACCTCATGGACTTTCTATAAATAATTGTTAAGCACAGTATTTCTTTCAGAGCTATTCAGGTAACACTGGAATACAGTATCAGACACTTTTTAAACATTGCTCTGTAAGTGATAAAATAGTTTAGCACTACCCCGAAGTCTGAAGAAGAAGTCATGTTGCATTCATGTGCAGTAAATGGTGTTATCTCTGACTTAGTAAATATCCTCTTGTTTTTGGTTTTACATACAAATTGACAGAAAGAAATAGTCACTGACCTCCTCACTGAAACAGTACAATCTCTTATAAACATTTATGCAGGTTTCAGCACAGATTTTAACTATTCCCCAGAGCATAGGTGAATATTTGTAAAGAAACTAATGAAAGATGCACAAAATTTTTCAAGCTACAATAATGTGCCAGAAACCTACAGGAAAACGAAATGTAAAATTTACCTTTTTCTACTTATTTCCAACGTATGAATATACTTTTTCCTGCAGGAGGAACACAGTAGTAAGGAAACTCAAGAGGACAGGCACTCAACCAGTATAAAAACTGGCAATGAAATAGACAGAGGTAATTTACATGAGCTACAGTATCATCAAGAAACGCGTTAAGCTGAGTTCTGTAGATGCCAGTTCTGCAGGCAGTGTAAGTACAGGCAGGATGGCCTCCAACAGCAGGACCATACAGAAACTGCCCGTCACTACAGCACAGGTGAGCAGAAGCCTTCACCCAGGAACCTTGGTGCCAATCAATCCTTTCTGCCTCTCCTCCTTCTTAACAGGAGTAGGAAGCACCAAGTCAGAAACTGAAATAAGCAGTGTTCCTACAGTTTAGGGCAAACTCTGCGAAGAGAGGGTGACAGTGAGAAAGGACCTTCCAGTTCAGCCTTCCTCTCAGTTTCGYACGGGAACGCTTCTTAAGACTTCTGACAGTGGGAGACAGGGAGGGAATGCCTCTCCTGGATTATCARTTCCACTTTCTTACTTTAGCAAGTAGAGAGATCATGGCATTCTTATGATAAATTGTTCAAATTCCATCTCAAAACAGGTTAGGACTTTCGCCTTCGCTCCTGAACAGATTGTTCCAGAATGTCCTTCCACCGGAAAATCTCCTGTAACTGTCACTAAGGAGGATGGATATGAATCCGTTATAAAGTTAATCCAAGTAACAAAAGAAATAGACAAAAGCTAAAAAAAAAAAAAAAAAAAAAAAGAAAAGGCAGATACAGATAATGTCTGTGTGGACATTACTATACAGCAGCATACGGCATTCAGGTAAGCTTATTAAAATCTCTGCCACTGTATTAGTGTCTGTATTAATGTCACACAACCCAATACAACATACAATATTGCTCTACTGAAAAGAAGCTTGCTGCACTGTTACAGAAACTAAAAAGTGCCTACAGCTGTAACTTGTTTAAATATTTCAGCTAAATAAAAATTAAAGGCTCTAATCAAAGTATGATTCTTTTAACAAAAAAAGGTTTCAACAGGAAAGGATACAGCAATAAAAGACATAGACCTTATAGCTATAATGTGCTGCAGAAAGTAAGGTATGATAATAAATATGTCTGAGGAGGTTTTGTTAATAACAATAACAATTTTTGCTTTTTTACCAGTAACAACCCTTAAGCAAAGCTCTTAAGTTTATTTCATAGCTTTTTCAGATATCTTTTCATCATTCATACTCTGATTTTTTTTTTCCTTTTAACTCAGTGTTGCAATGGAATCAATACCAATCTGCTCTTAAAATATCTGTCTCTGACCTGTGTTTGTTTTAAGCTGTATCATACATAATGGTGATCGATGGGTAATGCTATTCCTCTCTGTCCGCACAAAGCACACAGCATAAAAAGTGCATATATTTTATGCCCAAGGTCAGGAGAAAATTAATGGATAAGAGCTAGATAAAATGGAGTTCAAGCTGAATGGGCTGAGTGCTCTCTACAGGGTATAGCCAAGGCAGGCAGTACAAAGCCCATTATACTCGAACGCTCTTGAAGCATTTCAGAAGCGAAATTGTTTCCACAGGCATAAAAGTATGAAGCTTTAACTTTTCTGTTTCAAAGATAGCCTACAGATATTGGGCAAGTGCTCCTATTCAGGATTTTACTTAGCATATTCCATTTATCAATCTTTACCTTAAGCCATAAACCCATTTGGTGCTTATGACTGAAGTTGTACAAGCTATGTTTATTTGTCATTAGCGAACTTTACTTCATAGACTTTCCTTTTCATTTTCTCGCAAGTTCTCTGTCAAGATAAATAGTAAACTGCAGAGGCTTTTTAAAAGAAATCATACATGAAATTTAGTGAAATAACAAATACAATGATGACTATAAATATATTATTTCTCAYTTACCATAATATTATAATTTAAAAATTAAGAAGTAATACCATAAGCTAAAGGTACGGTTTTTGCCTTTTTTTTTTTTTTTCTTGGAAGCACAAAATAAAGTTTTATTTCATTTTTATTTCATTTAGGAGTGGAAGAACGAATGACAAAAATAAAACTATGTTAGAGTATCAGACACTTTGTTTCCTAAAAAATTCTTTACCTTGTCAAATGCTTCTAACAAAGACTTCAGCTATGTCAGGAAATTTGCCCCATATGAAGAGAATTCTGCAAAGAGTATGCAATTAACTTGAATGAAGATTGTGGGAGTTGAGTTGTTGASTACACTAGAGGTTCTTCAAAAAATAATTTAGTTATTGAAGAAATAAACTAGTCATGACATATCCTAGACATGACAGTAGAGATACTGTCCTATGGTTGTATCTGCAAGTTCAGTCTTCATGCTTTTCTTACAATTTAAAACCAAGAGAAGCTGAATATAGATTACAGTGAAACAATCATTAGTGCTTAGTACTAAGCATATCATCATTTTTTCTCTCTTGAGCAAGAGTTTCTTGTACAAAGAATAAGGTAAAAATTCACCATTGCAGAGCAGATTACATAGCAGATACATTTTGAAAGAAGATGAATTGGAATAAACTGTTCTTTTCTCATCACCTACATCAGTAGTTCTGTTATCACTGCTATGCTACTAAAAGCAACTTAGCTTCTGTTGCAAAGATAGGGATAGGAGAGTTGCTGAGAAAACCGCKGTAATTTCTGTAACAGAATTATGTTCATATATAAGTCACTATGTTGATGTTGTAGTGCCAAACTTTTAATTCCCTGATAATGAATAATAAAAGAAAGTGTGTTCAGAATGCTGCTAGACTTTTCGACATCACAGGATAAAACTTTGTGAATTGAGGAAAATAAAAAAAAAAATGTGACAATAATAGGACTAGAGACTGATCTAAGAAAACACKTGGGAAATGGGCAATTCAGTTAGGACAGAATAAAACTGTTTAAATATCATAAAGGCTTTAATACGACAAAAGATCAAGAAGAAAATAATGGTCTAAAGTAAAAGAAAGTTAAATATAAAAATTATTTGCTAGCAAGCACAATTAAGCAGTAAAGTAAACTTTCTATTGAACTAGTTCAAATATCATCATCAGAGGCATTAAGAAATGTAGACTAACTACGATCCCTCAGAGGTAAGTGCAAAAGGAAAGCCAATTTTAACATAGGCAGAACATTACAATGGGCTAACTTCGGAAACCTTTTTTTCAGTGCTATTATACATAATATCATACATTACAGAAATTTGCATATACTGCTGCATATCTCTACACATCATCCCAACTACTCTTTAAGTAACATGAATCACAGTTTAGCTGACTTGCAGTCCTTTTAAGACGTAATAATCAGCTCAGTCAAGCCTGTTCAGTCACAAAACACATATTATCTTACACTGGAAGTAACATTACTCCATTTAACATATTTTGCTGAAGATGTTGTAAAATGATTGGGATCTTTTACTAAAAGCACAAATCCCACTTTATAGGTTGTRTATTTGCTGGATCCATCACTACAGAATACAATTAGGTACAAACAACTGTATGCCTTACTTACTATTCCCATTCCAAAAGAACACATACAGAAATGTATATATAAATGTATACATAAATGTATAGAAATAAAAATTTTTAAAAGGGGGGGAAAAAGGGAAAATTAAGGTAATATTTATTAAAAAAAAAAAATACAAAATCCAAGATCTGAAGAAAACAGGAAGCATGAACAATTTCAGCCGACATACTTGAAAAGTGTCAAAATCATAATGAGAAGCCGCAAAAGATTAACAAGAATGCCTCAAATCATGATTACATGATGAGATAGGCACGTCATATTCTCTCTATATTGGTACCGTGTTCAAATATTTTAGAATGTTTACATGCATGTCATGACTCCATAAATACTTCATATCCTACATACAATATCCTAAATTGCAATTATATTCAACTGTCTGCCTCCAGTGAACAAGTGGCACATCTATATATCCACTGGGATAGTGGATATCTGAATGTCATTATTCTATTTAGGTGAATATGGTTTTGTTTTGCCCAAGTGCATGCTTAAATTTGCCAGACTGGAAACATCTGTTCTTGAATTTTGTTCCTGATTTTTATGGCAGAATGTATTTACATGCCAAAACCTTTTTTTAAGTTTTGGGTCTATGCTTTGCCTACTTAGTAAGTTAAAGTGCATGACAGAAAGAAAAATATCACTTGCTGTTGACATCATTGATATATCTGGATGTTACATCTAAAGTTCTAGAGTATTACTTAATGTCTTAAAAATGAAAAAAACTGAAGGCCAAAACACTCATGTTTCTTTTCAATATAAATTGGTCTCACAGTGAATCTAAGTATTCTGTGTTGCTGTTTTTTAAACAAACTACATCCATAAGGGGTCTAAATCACATAAATTAATTGGATTGGGATTAGCTTCTAGCCTGTAATCAGCTGTGTTTTCTTTATGTTATAGGCCTATTATTTTGCCACATTTTATTCATGCCGAGTGTGTAATGGTAATTGTCTACTGTAATGATTAAATCCTGAACAAGAAAAACAAAACATTTTATTASTTGATATTAGTATTTATATTTCTCTAAATAATTTTAATCTTTACAATTCTCTAATATTGCAAGATGAATTTTTTCAAATATATACTGTAAGAAGAGTGCTGACAATTCTTACTCTGTTACAGATTCAAGCTGAATCTTCCCTTGCATAATGACGACCTTTTTTAACAAAAATGAGAGCCACAAGGCAACATGTTAGGCCACATTTAGTCTTCTCAGAACAAACAGCTTTGTCCAAATCTCATGGAGAGCAATGAGGAATCCTGCATTCACAATTTTAAGCATTTTTAAGCAAAATTTTCAGTCCTATAGAACCTAGTCACTGACTGTGTTTCCAACCGGCCAGGTTTTGTAAAGGTTTCTTCATTGGAGAGATGTTCTACTTTCCCCCATCAGTGAGTCAACTCAGGTAAATAAATACCCATCCTTCCATTGGCTTTAGTGGGGCATAGTTTAAGCTCTTGATTGTTTTCTTTCTACAAATTCCCTTTCTCTCCTCATCCCAAATGTCAGTTCAGGGATAGCATGTCAAACCGTGATCTCTGTCTTGTCACGGTGACCAAGGTGGCGCTGGGCTGACCCTCACTCAGCCCCGTTCCTTTACTCGAAGCAAAAATGCCAATAAACCTACCCCTGTATCAGCATTTTCTCCTTACTGTGCTAATTCACTTACACCAGAGAAACATGCAGCTCTTGTGACCAGAGTACAGAGGGGCATCGGTCATTCAAATCATTTCAAAGATATGTAAGAAACTGGAATGCCCCACCAAATATCTTAGAAATTGTACGAAGGCTCCTCTTCAATGTGGGCAGGAAAGACAGGCAAYAGCAGAGGACTCTGACTCTTTCTGCTGACAACAACTCACGATGAAGCGTGTACAAAATGCTTTCTGAAAACTATAATTTAGGATGACAGAACTAATATGCACCCAAAGCAAGTCAATACTTCTTAATTTCACGAGAGAATGGCATTAATAAAAACTGTAAAATTCCTGCAACTTAAAAAAAAAAAAAAAAGAACGTTATACTCTATTATCATTTTTTTTTCCCCATAAGAAAAGACAGCATCCTTTGAGGGGAATTATAATTTACCAGTTTTGTACAGAAATTACTCTATTACTATAAGAGCTCATGGCAAGATTTTCATTAGGTTATTTTCTCTTCCTTTTTTCTCTTTTATTGAAAAGAGTATCCTTTCCACTCTAGGCTTTGATCCCTCCCTAACAGCTGTTAAAGCCAGATATTTCTACACCAATTTCGCTTCAGCAGTTCTCTGCTGAACTAGACATAAATGAGGGAGAGAAGTTAGAAGAGGAAATATTGTGTACACAGGGTGTAAGTGTCTCATTCACCAACGTATGAGTATACATAAACAAATAAATTTGTACACTAATTACAGCAAGTCATCCAACTCTGACTTCTTAGTCTTTTGTCTGAATTGATCAGCCACAATTAAAGTAACACTAAGAGATCAAATGAGCTCACAATATTTCTAGGATATTTTACATTATTCATCTGAACTACCTTTTCCTTCAGGTTGCAAACAGCACAGACAGATCTCTGACCTTGACTCAAACAAGACGACATTTCCATATGTTTATATTACAAACTTGCCACACACATTAGAGATAAGACACGAGTMCCCTTGAGGTGCACGACACTAGTGGCCTATGTATGGTTTGCTCATCAAAGGGCTATTATAATTGACTCTGTTTATATGAGACCCTTTCATACAGGTAGATCTATATATACAAAGATTGATTTTTACCTTTAAAACTCATATACACTAATTTTAAAACACCAAAAATTATCTCTTCTCCAAGTAGACATGACAGAGTGATAAATAACAGTACAAAAGCTAAACCTTTTTGACTAGAATCAATTTGGTAAAATTTCTTCCTAAGGTATTAGAAGAGCTCTCTGTAGTGGGTGTGCAACAAATTGACAGAAATAACTATGCGTTGGTATGCCATAAGAGCAACTGCACAGTTACTGAGGAGTCTCCTGTGTCAGCTGCCCTGCAAGAGGTCAATTCCTCAAAATAAACATCAGGGATAAGAAACATAATTACTCCACTACTCCAAAACAACCATCTTGCTTCTGTGCACTACAACGTCAGACGAAGGAACCAGCTCCTGACAACTCATCACCTTGCACCCATTCCTTACTGATTTTATTAGTGTGGATTTGTTCTTACTTGCATGCAATCCAGAGGTGCTTAAATTCAGAGTATTATCTTCAGAAGGAGCTAAAAATGACTGACAGTTACTCCTGAAACTGGTTTGCTGAATTAAATGAGAACAGGTAGTCAAAYGTGGTCTTATCACAGAAAACAAGGTCAATACTTCGTGCTGCTTCCCAGAAATATGAAAGAAAATGTATAAATCCTATCAAGTCTATCAATCCTATCATTGTACAAATCCTATCAATAAAATAATAATAAGACCCATTTCAAATCTTTATTACACCCCCAATCTATCACTGAAATGATTAATACTGGCATAAATGATCCCTAATATAAATTCTATAAATTTCTGAGCTCTATCTCCACTAAGATGATAGTGTTTTCTTAATGTAGGAAAACATAATAAAATACACCAAAAATATAGAGAAGATATACCCTTGAAACCCACACTCATAAAATAACTGAAGGAGAGAGAAGGCAGACATTCAACTAGAAAAGCAGACATTACTTTCTTAATGTTTTGTACAACTGCTAAGTATAGGAGCAATAGAAATCTGATATCCCCTCTATACACTCAAATGGTGGTAACATTGGCATTAGTCTCAACTTTCACAGGTGTTGCCAGAGGCCCAAGCTTTCAGAATTCTGCAATTACATGTGAAATTCAATTTTCAYATAAGAAAAACTAGGTTTCTAGCTTTCAAAGTTGCAAGGGGAAATTCACAAATGTGATTTCCATGTAACATAGTACATACAAAATGCTAAAATAATAAATTTAAACAGTCTACTCACCACCTTTATTTTTAAAAGTGATCATTTTCAGGAAAAAAAATCATTTTTTTTCACTAATACTGTTTGAGTTCAGATAATCGTGAGCATCTCTTGCAGGAGAAATCAAGCTCTAAAACATTTTAAAGTACAAAGAACCTGGCATTTTAATTAATAAGCATAGGAGTCATATATGAATAAGTAAAAGAGTGGACACGGAACTGCATCACGTCAGGAATTTTAACACTATTCTGAATAGAGTAGGTAAATTCCAGGCAATTCAGCAAGGCTACTCCCAGTGAACTATTCCTTGGAAAAATTCTCTCTAGTAATGCATTCTCTTTCATATATACGGAGAGTTGCATGAAACTTTTGTAGGTCTCTACTGCTGATTATTAACTACTATTAAAATAGCATCTTGCAATATTCAATGATAAATAACTGCCTCCTAGCAAAAAGCAAACAAAATGCCGAGAAAACTTACTGAAGTTGTTCTATCTCTCCCATGGTCTTTAATATTTCTAACTGACGCATCTGATAACAGATTCATTTCAATCTTAAATATCAGCTTGGGAAGAAGGCACTGAGAAGATATGGCCAAGATGGATGGTACGATAAAGAAGGGAGAAGATCAAGTTTTGGTCTATGGTATAGCAGTCCACAATTTATAGCCCTTTATTCAGAAGAACTCTGTTCACAGCTCTTATATACGCTACAACAAGGTACATACAGTGACAGAATCTGTCACTAGTTACAAGTGTATAAGCCTACAAAAGTTATAGGCTTTGAAAAAGGCAAAAAATTTTGCCTTTGAAAAGGCTATTCCAAAATTACAGCCTAGTAAAAGAGTACAGAATCCTTTCTATACTTGGATCTTCCTATTTATTGCCCTCTTACACTATGTTTATTATAAAAATAACGACACACTTGGCTGGTGGTCTCTTAAATTGTTGTAACTAGTATGCTTCTGTTAATTTAAGGACTTGCTCCTAATTTACTATATTAATTCTAATACAAATAATGCTTTTGCAATCAAGGATAATTTCTGAGAAAGTCATTGACTTGAATAAGTTATTGCTAGTATAGTTATATAATAATTCAACTTACAATTTAACAGAACTAACATGAATTATAAGATTTAAATTCAGCAAATTTTGTCACAAAAGTGAGAGATGCTGAAAAGRGGTTATATATCCAGTCAGCATTTGTGACATACTTTGTGACATAGTTTTCATTTTGTTGGTGATCATCAGACATCTCAGCATTCAGATAGTGTTTCAAATAACATAAATTTAGAAGCACATTCTGGCTGACTGTCACGCCCTAATACTGTAGATTTTCATGCAGTTTAAATAAGAGCTATATTTTGCGGCTTTGTAACTTGAACTATGTGAGATAAATATTCTGGTATGTAAGCAATCACATTTATGCACAGCTTCTGAAGTTTGTGCTTTCACAAAATATGAGTTGTTCATAGGCCAACAGTGACTATTCCCTTTGTCTCATCAATAAATAATATTTTATTTTACATGCATATATGAAAGATGTCTGTAGCAAACACAGATTAGGTTTAATTTAAGATTGTTTCAAGTTAATCCAAGGCCTGTGTATACACTGGGAGATGAAATAACTTCTGAGAAAGAAATGCTGGAAATACATGATGGATTTTTGTTTTTTACTGATGGCCATTAGCAAAGGCAACAAAAGAAAAGCCATTATATGCTATATTTTAAATGATTCATAAAACTAGTAATATTGTAACAAAAAACATAGGCTAGATTACCACCATTTAAAAAACAAACAAGTAAGCTAGCAATACAGTGTAATACATTCAGCTATGCCTCATCAATTTGATTAAAAATAATGGTAAAATGAAAACTATTAAAACTCAAAGCCAGTAGAAAAGCCCATTTTATAAAATTTTTGGAGATAAACATATTTCGAAGAAACTCATTTTAAAATCTGGTGGGAGATGCAACAAGGCTTGAACATTTTTGGCTTAATATGGTGATATCCATACACATACATGTGTTTTTCCCTTGAAACATACGAGTAACCCCATTCCTGTTCTGCAAAGGATACAATAAAGGTCTCAGATATATGTCAGTGGTAGCTGAATAGGCAAGAGATCAATCAAATGTGAAGTATTTTGTTGAAAGTGACTACTTGCAAGCACTACGGCATTAAGTGTGGGAAGAAAAATGGGAGCAAAGAAAACCTCTCTCCATGTGAGCCCTGAATTTTTGCAAAGCACTTGAGATAGCTAACAAGCGCACACCACCTGCAGCTCCAGGAAAGCTGGGCTTGTCGGACGCCAGGCGCGCCTGGCCTGTTGTCCTTTCGGCCAACAGCGACGGCACAGGCGGTGGCAGCATCAGGGCACTGTGCYGTGCTGACTGACGGGCTGTCACACCCCAGCGAACTCTCTCCGACTGTGATCCAGAAGTGCAAAATATTTGTTTCATTGTCTATACGCTGTTTTCTTCTCCTACAATGCATCTACGTTCTATCCTTGTTGATAATAAAAATTATTGCACCACTTTCTTCAGAAATGGTTTTAATGATGGAAAAAAAGAGATCATAGATCTACTCAAAACAGACGTATGTTTTTGTAGTTCATCACTTAGTTTAGCCCAATGGGACATGTATCTAATAAAGGGACTTCATCTTCCTGATGTCTCTGTCAACTACCTTACACATTGCCTTTTTTATTCAGAGAGCAATCAATAACAAGATCTAGTGTGATTTTGTGATAAGGGATTTTAGCTACATATATTTAATAAAAGTGACACCTATGATGGGTAAAGCCACTTTGGGCAGTGTTGATAACAAAATTCAAGCAGTACATGTAAAATAAATGCATTAAATTAGAGATATAAAAATATCAAACTAATGTACCACTGTAGCCAATAATACAGATACAACATTGCTTTAAACTGGATTTGCAAGGGCTCAGCACTGAGGTTTGTCAGGCTTGCTTTGTCTAAACCTGTCTCAGCCTGCCTGGAGCTTTGTTTTTACTTGGTTTAGCAGTAACAGAAATTTTTCTTCTGACAGATAGCTATCACTAATGTGGTTTCCTTTTGCTTATCTTTGCATGTTACAAGTAAGGTGTGTATGTATAGAGTCATAACAAGTAGTTATTCTAAATCAAATGAGATATTTATGACCAACACAATGATGAAGTGCAGAGTAGAGGATTGTAAAGGAGAGGGGTTGCTGGCACCAGAGATCTCTGGGTTATAAACAGTGTACCAGTGCTCAGTTAAAGAAATTGAGGCCTGGAGCTGGGCAAAATTGGGCTTCGGTTAGGCAAAATTGGACTAAAGAGAAAACAGAAAATGCATCTGACTTACATAAAAGGCACCATATGTAGTAAAATCAGATGTAATGTGAACTAGCAGACCAAAAATGAGCAAGGTGTAAAAAGTACGTGAGCAAATATATAAAAATGACCCCAAGTGAATCTTGATGAGAAAGAAAAAAAGCTATGAATATCAACATGATATTCCTCATTCAGGATGGTAAAAAACTGCTGTTGAAGGAGTCTTCATCATCCCTGCACTGCCAGATTGAAATAATCAACCTAAGGACYGCAGAGCAATGGCAGAAAAGGAAACATAACAGGAAAAAGGGGAGATACTAAGGAGTGTGTGTGTAACAAATTTGACTGTCCGATTATTACCGAAACTTCCTCTATATATTTGAATTCTTTTTTCTTTATTTTTCTGTAATAATTAACTTTGGACTAATAATAATTTCTTGATTAAACTGCTGTGATTTCAATTACACTAACAAGGAATTCTTGGCATACAAGGTCCTTTTAGTACATGATAAAACCTTAAGCATAACAGTAGGATATTTTTCTTGAAAGGTCAAAAGTTATTAGATGAAGCAGAAAAAGCAGATCTAGGGAAAGCTTAATAGATTCCATCACTATCTAAAATAAACCACCAAATTTTACAATCTTTATGATCCTTTGTGTGAGAAAAAGCAAGTTCACTGAAAAAATATATACAGAGGCCAAAACACGATTCTTGATTGCATGGGAGCAAAAGGTCACAGTAAGACTTGCATTAATAGATGTCTATATGTTTCATTAACTTTGGCACCGCTTTTTGTAAAAAAAAAAAGTAGAAATGCTGTTAATAAGATAAAAACCTGAGAGATTCATGCATTTTCTGTGCTTCTCATATTTAAGTCTCTTAATTCTATTATCTTTGACTTGTAAGTAAAGTTAATAATATCTATAAAAATGAAGATCTTTTGCAGAGACAGAATTTGTATCTTAACAGGCAGTTATTTGTCCCCTCACAAGGAACAGGTTTGAAGTACAGCTCAAGAACTCTGCAAAACCCCTGTACTTAGCAAACCAAGATATAACTATGAGAAATATATACTACAGTGGAGAAACTCAACAGCAACTCAAATCAAGTTAGAAAAGAGTAGTCTATAAAAACACACTTTAGAGTGAGCAAAGTAGCTCTTCTGCTTCTAAATGCTATACCATCTGAGCCTAGAGATAACTTGACACCTGTTCTGCAATTGACGCATACGGGAGAATATCAGAGAAAAATGTATTGATGAAAGTTATCTTCACCTCTCAGCACACATTTTACTACCGTATTCAGACTTCTTTTCTAAAGGGGTAAGTTTCATTTAGAAAAAATAGAAGTATGTAATAATAACCACCTCACTTCTCAGCAGCAGAGCTGCTTGCAAGCTACCACAAATGATGGTGAAAACTGGATTTTCCAGGGAGGACAATGGTGACAGCAAGAAATTATTTTTATATGCTTATAGAAGCATTTTTATTAGCATGAATGGTATCTATACAACAATGGAAACAGGCAAGAAGTAGCTTTTCAATATGTAGCTTCCAGGCTCCAAAATTTCTCTGGTGGATTTTAAATACAGTTTATTTCTGTTTCATATCATCACCTAGCATATATGAAGACCAGGCTCTAACCACACATCTCTTAGTCATATATATGATATTTCTATGAGCAGAACTCTTGTCTAAGCACTACCATCCCTGTCCTTTCCAGGACTACAAGCTAAGTGATTTTGCGCAGTTAAGCAATGCCACAGAATGTCCCTTCACCTCTGTCTTTCTCTTGCAGCTATAAGGTTAACTTTTATCCTCAAAATTTCTAGATSAATTTTCAGAGATGCTGGAATTCCGCACTCTGTGGCCGTAAGATTTTTTTTTTTTTGGGGGGGGGGGCAATTCTATGAAAAATAGTATAAAAGAAATAGACTGAAAARGGAGTTCAGAGTAATGCACATGGACACTATACTTTTGAGACTATCTCTGCAAAAGAATAGACATCATTGAATAGTAATTAGCTTTCTGATTGTGAGATACTGCTAAACAACAAAGGTTTTATTGCTTTCAACAAAACTCTCATGCTTTATGGGATACAGTGTCAAAACACTTGTCGCAGATAATAAGGAATAATAAATAGAGCTTTTCTGAATATCTTAGGCTTTCATTTTTGGCCATTTTTGTCTTTTTCAGAGTGAAGATGAAAAATTTAGCTGTAAAACAGAGATATGCTTACTGGTATTCTATTGTCTACTTATGATTAAAAATAGAAGATTATATTTTCTCCGGCACTTCTATAAAAAGCTTTYATTTCTTAGTTTAATAATATATAGGGCTTAGGTTTCCTGTATACCTCAAATATTTTTTCGAGTTCATTAAACATGGTGCTTTTAAGGAAAAAACTCCCTAAACTTTTGTTTCTGCTCCACTAAATCCATACTTCAAGATTACCATTAAACTAGGAAAAAATGGAACTACAGTTGACTGATATTTTATTAGTCTGCTGTTGATGAATGCATTGTTGACAACGCCAGTGGTCTTGGCTCAAGATTTCCAGTTTGCTCTATATCTGGACAACAGAAAACCTTCAAAGCAGCAGTAGTGTGTACTATTGTTAACACAACTGTGGATCTGCTGTCACCACATTCATAGGGTTGCAGAACCTCCTTTATTGTACATAAAGATATATTTTCTGTTAAACAACATTATGGAATATAAAGTGAAGACATAACCAAAAATGCAATTGCATGAGAGAGAAAAAGAGAAAGAGAGAGAGAGAATGAAACCGAGTGACAGAGAGAGAGAAGAAAGAGAGAGAGAGAGAGAGAGATTTTCCTGGATTACAGCCATCAGGATTTTATTGAATTACAGTCACTACAAAAAGTTATAAACCTTACCTGGAAAATGAAATAACGTGTTGGACCTCCTCACAAGGCTGTATTTCGGTATTCTCATTGAGTTTGGTATAATTTACGAAACTTCCTGCCCCACTCTTACCCACATAAATTAATGAACATTTAGTTATTTTTATATTGTTCATATCTGGTTTTGAAGCCTTCCATACCCAGACAGCTACAATAGTTGCTAGCAACGGAAAAAGCATGATGCAACAAGAAAAAGCAATCCAGTATCTATCTGGAGTAGGATATTTCAAAGAACAAAAATAAACATATAAAGGTTAGAAATATCCTCACTCAATAATGACTACATTCTTACAGAATTTTGTTTTCCGTAACTCTTTTGCTTTTAGAATACATTCTGATGAGCCTACAGATGTTGTGCTCAGGATACTTAATATTTATGTTTTAAAACTTTATTATGTACATTCAATCCAGAGAAGTCAACAGTGTTACAGCTGTGCCACTTATAATCTGAGCACTGCGAACTTATCCCTCAAATTCTGAAACCTTTATCTAGAAAACTACTACTACTTTTTTTTTTTTTTTTTTTTTTTTTTTTTTTTCCATTGGACAGTTGTTAGTAACAGAACTGCTTCAGTAAATCCCATCAGTTCCAGGAATTCCAGTTCCTGTGCAAAGACTGGATGGCCCCAAAATGAAAGCCAAAGGACAAAGACAGTAGTTGCAAGAACGCTTTCAGTAATAGTCAGGACAAGTTCCTCAAAATTTTTGTTTAAATCAATTAAATTAAAAGTCATGCAAATATTTTTTAAAACAATGCTGTATCTGGGAGCTGAAGAAATTTAAGTAAAGATTATGYCTTATACAGACTAGTAGTACAGTAGAAGATATGTGAAAGATAGCACTAGGAAATGGTTGTGAATTGGCTCTAACCAGTRTTAGAAAAAAGGTGCAGTGACTTTATTCCTCGAGGTCACCTCTGGCTTTTTCATACCTTGAGATTCTTTCTCCACTTGAGTCATTAACTTCAGGATTAATACAAAAGTTCGGGTAGGGCTGTTTTCTCAATACACTAGTAAAAAATTTAGGAGGACAAAGCTGAAACGAAATACATTTCATCAGCTRCATCTTCAGTGTGTATGCCACCATTTGCTTGGCCTAATGTCTAGTCATGCGCTAAACATGAAAAGGAAGATGCAGTGATGTTTCTGATGCCCCACATAGCAGCTCTTATATATACAATGACAAAGAAGCAGACTTTATTAGCAGTTTTGTTATCTAAGATATATACTGTAAAATTTCTAGGTTTCTAGAAATTCTACAGCATTTTTTGTATAAGAAGATGTAGGCATGGTACTATTCTRAAAATGGTAACATGGTATCATATCTTAAAATGCATTACATAGCCAATAAAGTAGCCATTGATTTTACATTGTATTTGTTTTATTCTGTCATCCATATCTCAAAGCTCCGTGCTGGGAAGATACACGAAGAATAATGAAAGCTGTTGTTTACAAAATATAGTCTTGAAACATTTAATTTGTAAACTGTTGATAGTTTTTGCAACTACTGTTGTGAAACAGTTGTTACTATGAAATGAAGTAAGTCCTGTAAGGATGAAAACTTCCGCTAATTGCAGTTTCTAACACACCATCTTAAAACTGAACTATATTTGAAATATCAAAAGTCAAAATACAGAGTAAACATTTCTCCCTTTTTTGTTGTTTTTTAAAGAAAGAATTCTTTGAAGGTGCCTCACTGGTATTCTTGGCTGCTGACATCTCTCTGTCTGGAAAAAATACAGATGCTAGCACCTGTATTTATGCATATGAAAAGCATAAATGCCTATGCTAAAATAAAGTTAGACCTATCTGAATACCAGTTTGAAGCAAATGACCTTCTCCATGTTGATACAGCAACTTCTGTTCTTGACATTTCTAAATTTAGTGGTCATTTTTCATGCTGTATATGAAAGCATAATTAGCATTTTATAAATGCTACATTCCATTCATAGAAATAGGAGTTATCAGAGGATATTAAATATATAGTAATAAACTCAATCATTTGGCAGTTCTTYTTCTGATTTTTATTTAAATGTCTTACCTACCATTAATCAGAATGATGCATTTCCTGTTTAGACTTACATACACACAGTACTGTGTAAAGAGAAATTCATCCTAACTGAAGCCAGTGGAAGGGAAATGTGCATACTCCACCGAGCACAGAATCCATCTGCAACCTGCAGTAGAGTGTCAGCATGGCGAGCCTCTGTTCTTTTGATATTTACCTGCTTTCTCCAACTGATCACATKCTTTGTCAAGATCCCTTATAGAACTATAACCTGCTCTAAATTAATCAATCCCGTCATTCCTGATTTACGATATAGTATTTCAATGTTCAACAATCTTTCATAAAAATGATTTTTTGCCTCAAAAGACTATTCGAGCTCTTTCTTCCTTGTGCTGATAGATGCTAGCAATTATTTTATTTCCTATCTGCCTCATAGCTTCTTAGTTCAGTATTGACACTTGCAAATAAAGTATCAGTGCAAAAGCCCTAACAGACATGCTCTCAACAGATACGCTTTTATTTTTTTGGGGGGGGAGCTTGCATCCTTCCCAGAAAGTTGTTAAAATCTGCAAAAATACTCAGATTCATTAATTTAAAATTTGATGAAGAAAAACTCTCCTAGATCTCCCAGTCATATCCTGAAGTCTTCAATGATGCTACATTCTGGCTCCTCCACTTTTTGATTTTATTCTGAAAATGTAAGTTATTCCCATAAAACAATGCCAAATTCTACACTCTGCCTTCATTCACCATTTTTGTCTATTTTAATTGCTCAGTTTCAAATCATCTCAAATTCACTCAATATTAATAAATGAAACCTCTCCAGCAACATTTCTAGAGGCAGGTTTTTCTATGTTCTCCCAACTAGATTAAAAAATGTGAAACATTCATATAAAAGACATTTCATTTCTCAGTACCCTCAATGTCACTATGAATAACCCTTAAAAATTTGATTTTTGAATCATTTTTAATCCAATCTGTAGTAACTGACAATTCTTAAGTGCTATTTGTATGTCTGTTTAAAGTGCTCATCCAAAAAATGCACAGCTTCCAACAAGACAGAACCTGCAGAACTGTTTTTCACTGATGTCTAATCTTGTTCTACTCTTTCTCTATAATTTTTCTCTATATATGCTATATATAAGTTCCTAGTCCTTCCTAAAAGACAAGAGCAGAGTTATGTTTCAGCTCCATGCTACATAAAACATATCAAAATAATTAGCGAAAACAGGTGCATTAAAACACACAGATAGTAGAATAAACTTTTTTTAATGTTAGTTTTAAGCAGTCAGTTAGCATAAGACAGAAATCTGAAATTAACTGATGGTGAATATGTGAAAATATGTACCAAAATATTACTGTAAGGTAGGATTTGAAGGTCTGACACATTAACTTAGCATACTACATTGAATCAATGCCAGAAATTGAGGCTGTGTACAGCGAGTTTTAAAAGAACAGCATCATGGAAGTCAGTAAGGTTAAATTTGAATATTGTGAGCTTTTATCCTATTTTTTCTTGACCTGGAGGGTACAATATACTTTAATTTCATGTTACCAAGTCATGATTTAAACTACGATTTTAGCTCTTTTTTCCCAAGTTTCAATCAATATAAAATATTACTGGAACCACAACATGCCTTAGGTCATCCAGATCACTTTGCTATCCCTGCTTTAAAATGTCAAAAAATTATGCTTTCTGTCCATAGCAGTTCTAATGACATTTGTCTTCAAAAATCACAGCAAAAATGATTCTCTAAGGGCCTTGTAGTCTTAGAAACCTTATGACAAACCAATTCAAATACTTTCAAGAACAGTTAACTTTTCTCTGCACTGACCTGAGCTAAGCAAACAAACAATAAAAAWAAATCTGTCTCACAAATGCTGTACATTTACCTATTATATTGCCTTCTGAAAGCAAAGAAGAGACAACAGCCAGCACAACTAAAATGCAACAGCATGCAGTAGGTATGTAGGTGGCTAACAGCTGCTAGAAAATGCATAGCTAATATAGTTTGTTTTTCAGTTCATGTGACAGCAATGATGGTATAGGAGAAGACAGAAAACAGGATAAAAAGGGCAAACAAACTAGAAAAACAAACTTTTGACTATCTTATTAAAAGGATGAAATATATCTTTCAAAATGGAGGGTTCAGTGTTATTAAAAGCATGTTGTCATACCACAGAACAGCAATCAGTTTACCAGGAGGAATGGTTCTCCAACAAAATCAAGTTTGGATGCCTTCCAAGGACCTTGGAAGGCCCTGGCATCGAAGGCCTTGGCATCGAAGGCCTCGGCACCTGCTAATCAGCTCAGGAAGTTACAGCACATGTCCATTTCCCAGCTCTTGGACAAGACGAGACGAGCTATTTGGAATCTGTTGTGAGAACACCAAGATTAGACAATTGACTTAGCCAGATAGGATGCAGTTTGAACTGACGGAGACATGACCAAATACTTATGCCATTTGAGAACTCTTAACTATAGGGCCCAGGTACAGTAATAGCATAGCACTCCCTCCCCCCACTGTTTAAATGCACCATTTATACAGTGGAATGGGATAGATGGAACAAAGTCAAGCCTGGCAGAAATCTGGGTAGACATCTTTACAATTATTTTTAAATAAGACTACTGAGAACACACACCAAGAATAGATGGGGCAAGGACAGCAAAA